>NC_090650.1:352120479-352420479 GCF_040937935.1 Hyperolius riggenbachi
CTGATGAAGTATGAATTGTAAATGTTATTGTCACCAGGGCCGGATTTAGGCCATGGCCTAGAGCACCACAGGAGCAAGGGCACCAAAGCAAGAGGCTAAACTGGTACAGCATTTGCAAGCTAGCAAATGCTGCAATGCAGGGAGTTAAGGCGAGCTCCCGACCACGATACTCTGCTGCTAGCCGCCTGTGCAGCAGCCATCTTGCTCTCTGTGCACATTTGCATTGTGGTCTGCGGCTATGGACTTGGGCAGCATTGGAGATGGAACAGAAGAGGAAGCTTCTGAGCTGGAGATGAGCTGATGGCTGCAGCAGTGTGAAGGCGAGCTGGCTATCTATACTGAAGGGGGTGGGAAAATGAGGGATTAAGGGAGTCATCTGGCTACCTATACTGGAGGGAAAGGAGGAGGGGTCCTCTGGCTACCTATACTGGGGGGGTCGTCAGGCTACCTATACTGGAGAAAAGGGGGATGGGGTAATTTCGCTACCTATACCGAATGGGGGCGGCTGGTGACCGTGGCCTTGGGCGGTAAAGAGTAAAAAATCCGGCCTTGATTGTCACTCAATGCCCAGTTGAATGATATTTCATTGAGTTTTTAACTTATTTACATGATCTAAGAAAAGTTCTTAATTAACCACTTCAGCCTACAGGGTTGAGATTTTTTTTACATCTGAGCAACTTTCACCTCCCATTCATTTGCCAATAACTTTAGCACTACTCATCACAATGAACTGATCTATATCTTGTTTTTTCCGCCACCAATTAAGTTTCTGTGGGTGATACATTTTGCTGAGAATTAATTTATTCTAAATCCATTTTAACAGGAATATTAAGAAAGAAATGGAAAAAAATCATTATTGCTCAGTTTTGGTCATTATAGTTTGAAATTATTACATGTTACCATAATTAAAACCTATGTACTTTATTTACCAATTTGTCCCGCTTATTACACCATTTAAATTATGTCCCTATCACAATGTATGGTGCCAATATTTAATTTGGAAATAATGGTGCATTTTTTCAATTTGCGTCCATCACTATTTAGAAGCCCATAATTTAATAAATAATGATATACACCTTTGACATGAATATTTAAAAAGTTCAGACCCTTAGGTAACTATTTATGTTTTAATTTTTATTTTTTTGTAATTTTTTATTTTATTTTTTTATTAAAACTTGTATGTGGGTATTTTTTGGTGTGGGAGGTAAACAGAGGATTTTAAATGTTTAAAAATGTATTTATTCAATACAAAGTGTTTTTTGGTGTAGTTTGCTATTTGGCCACAAGATGGTCACAGTCAAAAAGTCCTGGGAGCTATCGATCTCGCTCCCAGGAAGAAGTATGAAGACGGGGAACTTTCTGATCTCATAAAAGCCGCAGCGTCTGAAGAGACGCTGTCGGCTTTTCTCCGGGGGGGGGGTCCATTCAGTGAAAGGGATTTATAATCCCTTTTATTGATGGCTGGGCTAACGGCCGGCAGCGGGAGCACGCACGGGGGGCCCGCGGGAGCGTGCACGACCCGCGGGAGTGCATGCACCCTAACTGGACGAAAATTTTCATCCAGTTAGGGGGAAGTGGTTAAAGCACACCCAAACTCTTGCACAATACACAATGAAAAGTCTTTATTTCACATATAGTTGCTAAAGAAATTAACTTCTCTGTTGTCTGTGTTTGTTGAGCCAGGTCAAACTGTCTTATCATCAGCTGTGAATAGACTGCAGGAGAGCTCTGCCAAGGCAGCTCTCAAACATTAAAGACTGAAACATAACACTTTTAGTAGTGCCTTCTACAAAAGTGAAACCAATGTAAACATTAGTTTTTTTTTTTAGGAATTCCATAAACTGTAATGAAGATTTTTTTTTCATGAAGGTTATCATGGCTTATATTTTACAGCAGAAATGTACTTATGAGTTTAGTTCCACTTTAAACTTGATCACTCCTTAAACTTGATCACTCTCCTCCTTAGTATTATTATTTTTAACCATTTTCCCTCCCCCGGGACGAGTAACTACGCCCTTGCAAAATGCCACAACTCTGTGCAGGGCTCCCCCGCTAGCCCATCCACGCTCGGTACCGCCGCTCATTACCGCCGAACGTTAGCCGCTAGATCAATGAATGGGAAAACAAATCCCATTCATTGATTTAAGTTCCCCTGTGAATGGCCGCAGCTGTCTATTCAGATGGCTCTGCCATTCATAAATCCCGTCCACGTAGTGCTTCCGTTTCCATACTTACAGTACGGAGCTGAAGTCACCACTGAGGACATCTTGGGGCCAAATTGTAATATTACCTCCCCCTTTTTTTTCAGTTAATGATGATCCCTAATTATCTTTTTTTCTTTTTACTTTAACCCCTGACCACGTCCCTAAAGTTACCATTTTTTTTTAATTTAAAAAAATTCCAAATAAGAAAAATACATAAATAGTTACCTTAGGGACCAAACTTTTTTAATATGTATATAAAAACTGTATACTACAATTACTTTATAAATTATGGGTTTGTAATTAGGGATAGATGAAAAATACACCTTTATTTCCAAATAAAATATTGGCGCCATACATTGTACTAGAGAAACATTTTAAATGTTACAATAACTGAGACAAATGGGCAAATAAAATGTGTGGGTTTTAATTTTGGTAGCATGTTTTATTTTGAAACTATAATGGTCGAAAACAGAAATAATGAATGTTTTCAATTTTTTCTTATTATTCCCATTGAATCTGAGTTAGGATAAAAAAATTCTTAGCAAAAAGTATTCCCCAAAGAAAGCCTTATCAGTGGCGAGAAAAACAAGATATAGATTGTTTCATTGTGATGAGCAGTAATAAAGTTATAGGTGAATGAATGGAAGCTCCTGACTGTTGAAACTTGTTCTTGTTTTTTAAGGGGAAAAACCCTTCGAGGTGAAGTGGTTAAAGTCCTCTCATTTGCTACAGTGCTTTTGGTACAAGTCATGTAAACACAGGGAAAACATACAAACTCAATGTAGATGCTGTGTTAAAGTGTTGACTGGGGATCAACCCCACCATCTTGGTGCCTCCTTTGAGAGCATCTTTCTCTAAAGTGCCAACATTAGAAGACTACAATAATGCTCTGCACATTTTTATTGAATCTAGTGGTCGGGACTTTCTGATTGCCTTATTGTTTGTCTGTTTTTGGTGTTGCTCTGGTTTGTGACAAATGCTGGTCCACTTTAAAGCTTAAAGCTTTTCTGCACTAACAGCTAAAATAAATCAATTTCATTCCTTGCTCCAAAATCACATTTAATACAGACAGCCAGAGATTATGCCATCCACTAAACACCTATAGCTCCAGGCAACAGCCCTTGCACACAGCCTCCTTCCATCCAGATCCCCAATAACCCAATATATGATCCGTGAAAAGGGAACCACGTGCCTTTCTTAATCTGCTCTGCAGCAACTTTCCTTAAGCCGACTTTCAGAAAGAAAAGTTATGAACATTTTTTATTTTGTAATCAGATGATAATTTTATAGCATTTTTAGTAAAAAAAAATCCTGATCTTAAAGGGATTTGTCATAGCTCTGCAAGCTGGAGTTAGAAACTTGCCCCCTCTTCCCAGCATAGTTTTCACAATCACATTGAATGTGAAAAAGCTATTCAATGTCCCATAGCACTGCACAGCTAAGAGAATGGTGACTTAAGAATTTTATTAGTAAAGTAAAGAGAATTTGGCTTCCATTATAGAAATATGTGGATTCCATCATTGGATGTCAGAAACTCCACCCCCCTCAGCTTGCCAAAATGTTTTGAAGCTCTGTGGCTTCCCCCAACCTGTGTTGCAGAGTCCCACTCCTAGCTAAGCAGCCAACAATTAGGCCACTGCTGCCTAGCTTGGGGTGGTCTGGAGCAATGCAGATGGCGATGGCCAAGAGCTTCGGAAAACTTTAAAGAAAAATGCAAAGGTAGTTTTGCCAAGCGGCAAAGGGGCTTTACAACTCAAGTCTATCCTCAATCATTCAATAAAAATGATCATTAAATAAACTTAGATACTCGGAGTGCTGCAGTTCTTACATATAAAATAGGATATACTACATGTAAAGATGACATTGAGAATTTTTGGCTACTTAGTCCTGTAGACATCAGCAGCAGCATTAATTGTGCACAGTTGTTCTGCTCTCTCCCTCCACTGGAGTTTGCCACTTAGCATACGGGAGACCTTGCTCCTGATGCAATTCTAACTGCTAAAACACTGACTTTCCTGTGAATACACTGTTGCTTTGTATTGCACACACTTTACTGGCAGATACAATTACAGATTTACTGCTTTGCAATGTCTGTAGGGACCCAAGTTTACATGGTACAGTAAACCAGCTTATGCATTAAAACACTTCTGTCAGGAATACTTATGGCCAATCCTGTTGTTCGTGGTGTGGTTTCTTCAGTACCACTGATGAATACTTGGCTGTTGCTACAAAAATACTTAGATTTTTATATTATTATTATTATTATTATTATTATTATTATTATTATTATTATTAAAAGCATAATATCTATTGAGGATTTTCCTAAATCCCTGTTCTGCGTATCCTCATAAATGGTGGTATTGGCAGAACTGCTAAATCTGGGCCTAATAGATCTGTATTTATTCATATTTTTTGCCCATGTTTAGTCTCTCACTACTCAGGTCTTGGTGCCTCTGTGGTATCCTTCCCTTTCCCTTTTACTCCCTGGATTTCCTTTTCATCTGTGTTCCATCGATCTTTCCTCATGTTTACTTCAGCTCACGAAGTGTGGGGACATAATTCTTTGTCCCCTGGGTATGCTTCAATGAGTTGTTTGGAATCTTGCCTCCATCCGTTCTATGCTTTTTTTCTTTTCCTTTTGAGTGTAGGGGTATGGATTCATTCACCTCTTGTGTACACTAATTTTATTGCAATCTGTTATGGCGTGTGGGGCATACATTTATTTGCCCTCTGTGTCCACTCGCTGCTGTGTTCTCTCAATTTACTATTGCACAATTTTTTGATACATTTGTTCGGTGTGTAAGTCCCGATATTTACTGAGACCGCGTGTATCACACACCGTACTTTTCACATTGTTTTATTGGTTACTCTGGTTTTGGGGACTCTTGAATCCTTTCTCAATAATGTTGGATTTTAATCTGAATGTTGTTTGTTTATTTCTTAGAAATTTATGTATACAGAGGCCTGATGAAGGGCATTGATTGCCCGAAACAAACGTGTCGTTGCCCCCAGAAATTTATTACTGCTCATTTCGTCAAGACAAATTATTTAATTTTTCAGTCTTATGGGGGTCTTTTTTAACATGCTTTATCACTATTTATGAAGACTGATTGTTTGGATAAGAGCCCTATGAAAAACTACTTTTTGCATTTTTTGTATGAATAAAGTTGTATCATGTTTTTGTACTGCAACACTGTATTCTGCTGTGATACCTTCATCCAAAACTATTGTCTCTCTAACAAACAAAGGACTGCTAAGTCTACCAGCGTGTGGCTCCAACAACAAAAATATTGTATATAATGCAAACATCCTTATCAAGGGGCTTATTAAATCCACATTGATGGGGCCAAGGTGAAGGTGGGCCCATTTGAGGGTAGGGCCTTAGATCAACAAATGGAAAAATCTGAAAGATTTTTCAAGTGCTATTACCTGATGGTAGTAAAAATTAGATTTATACTTTGATTTGAAGGGAAGCCAAGCTTTCAGTTTAGCTTTGGTTTGAATTTCAGCTCTAGTTTAAGTTTGAAGGAGCACTCATGAATTGACTGCTAACTACAGTTTTAGTCCTTCACTAGTCAATGTCACCTACTTGAGTTGAAAATCTTGATTAACTTCTAAGCCGAACCCCAACCACTTGATGGGTAATACAAGATTAATCAAGTTCTACCCCCTGCATTGAATACTTAGATCAGTAACCATATTTAAGGCTTTTAATTTATCTGATTTATCCTAAATTAGTATGCTTGCATTGGGTTTTACTTGTTTAGCAATAATAATAATTAAATGATTTGACACAAAAACTTAAAATTACTCCAGGTAGTGTTTGTAGTTGCAAAGTGTTCTTTAGTCCCACAGTCTATCCGGTTATACAGCTGAGTGTGTTAATTGCTAAGGATCTCACATGTAAGTTAATGTTATCGTAATAATAATAAAAAATGTCGAGATCAGGCAGAAAGAGAAAGGTACAGATCTTACTTGATCAGCCTATCATATTGCAGCTAAACCGTAAACTCTGTTCATGTGACTGCTTCGATTACATATGTGGGCTTCCATCATAAACACTTGCCTGGGAGCATGTTAATCTATAGCTCCATCACGTGGTTGAGGGAGCTATACTGTTTTATTATGTTATTTGCTAAAAGTGCACCTTGCCAGTTACATGTAGTAGTAATTTAGGAGGTTGTGTACAATGAATATTGTAAAAGCAAATTGGTGCAAATCTGCAAAAATGTTGCAATTCTGCGTGCATAGTTAAGTAACTTAAAGTAAAGTGAAAACAAAGTGAAGAGATACACAATTGTATCTATCCTCCTACTCCTAAAAATTACTTTACGATATTCCACAGTTTTATGTTATGCTTATGTTTGAAAACTTTCAAGTATTGAAGTATTGACCTTTTTCTCCTGGCAGAGAACTGGGCTCCTGAGAGCAAAGCATTGTATGGCTGAAATCCCTCATCAGTTGTCCAACTGGGTCCCGACTGGAGAAAAACTGCCAGATGCATAGTAGAATATTAAGTATTTCAAGCAGAGAAAGATGAAAAGCTTCACAGCATATTTATTTGTGTGCTATGCACTGTACATACACATGTCCATCTCATTATGTCACATGTCACTTAAGGCCCCCTTTAAGAAAGCACATAACTAAATAATATAAGCTATTCTTGCACCATCCGGTAGGTCAAGTACGCGTTACATGTCCAGTTTGAAGTTTAGGAAGGATGGAATAAGTTTTGGTGTGTGGCTTTAGATACATTAAAATAATGACACCTGGAAACTGTGTAAAACAGAAGCAGCCAGCAGCTAAGTGATTTGTTGGAATAGCTATTAGATAATAGATAATAGACAGCATCTTGTGGTAGCTCCAGTGAAGCTAATATACAAGCAGACAATTACTTGAATTACATGACAGTTTAACTCAAACTTAATCAATATTAACAGCTTAATTTATGTAGTGTTTTTTGCAGTGTTTCAGTGCCAACTGAGCAAATTTCATTTTGTGGGAAAAGCTTTTTTTGGTGTATTTCAATGTGTTAGATATCTATTTTCATATACCCAATATAAATGAGAATACTGGGTCTCTCAGAATTGTATTAGGTCGGTTAATTGTTGTTTTAAAAGCTAACTAATTCAACACGTATACAGAAGTTATTTATTGGCAGAGTATATTTCACCATCTGAGCTAGATTTCCCTCTAGGCCTGGTAGCTACATGCATGTTTATAGGTGCCACTGTCCATGTGGTGTCTGAGGTGTCGGTTGCCAGGAGTTTCCCGACGTCAATACTAATTCCAACCACTGTCACACAAAGCAATACCAAAGACTGGCACTTCTGCAATGGATACTTTAAAGAGACTCTGTAACAAAATGTTCAGCCTTATTTCTTCTATCCTATAAGTTCCTATACCTGTTCTAATGTGGTCTGTCTTACTGCAGCCTTTCCTAGTTGCACAGTGGCTGTATTATCTCTGTTATATAATCTAATCTTCTTTCCTTTGTCAGCTTTGTCGGCTCAGGCTGGAATGTGCTGCTCTGCATGTGATAGGAATAAGCTATACACACCCTCTCCATGTCCCCTGCAAGCTCTGTATGACTCACAGACTGAGCTTCTCTCAGCCTATCACATGCTGGTTAGCAGCCATGTCTTTTGTTTGTAAACACTGCCTAAAACTGGCAATTACAACCCAGGATTGCAGCAGGGAGTGGCAGAAACAGCACAAAGGGGTCCAAGAGAACTTAATGAATAGAATGGTATGATTTTTATTGTAAGAATTTTAGAGTACAGATTCTCTTTAACCTCATAGATATAAGCCGGTGTTTCAGGAAACAACTGTCCCTTCTTCAGGGCAAATCAGTCTTTTAAGGATATCTATGCTGAAACATCTGGCATTATTGCCATTCCACTTGCCTGCTAAATACTATCCCTATATACTTAACAGACTCATTTGCCTTGAAGAAAGGACAGTTATGTTCTGAAATATCAGCTTATGTCTGTGTGATTTAAAGAGAAACTCCGACCAAGAATTGAACTTTATTACAATCAGTAGCTGATACCCCCTTTTACATGAGAAATCTATTCCTTTTCACAAACAGACCATCAGGGGGTGCTGTATGACTGATATTGTGGTGAAACCCCTCCCACAAGAAACTCTGAGGACCGTGGTACTATTGGCAGTTTCCTGTCTGTGAACCTTGTGGCATTGTGGGAAATAGCTGTTTACAGCTATTTCCAACTGCCAAAAAAGCATGCAGCAGCTACATCACCTTCCAACAGTAAAAATGTCACCATGTAATAAATGTCAGAATGCAAATCAGGGATTTAAAAGATTTTACAATGGGCAAACACTGACTAAATCATTTATACATAATTATTGTAAAAATGAAGCACTTTTTTATTACATTATTTACACTGGAGTTCCTCTTTAAGTATCAGTTGCACAAGTGCCAGTCTTTGTGTATTGCTTACGGGTTGTTTCCAATCCCCCTGAAATCTGACTAGAGCACTCTACTTGCCTACATTTGGCCTATACCAAGGATGTGCAGGCTCTACCTAAATGCTGTGACTGTCATGGAAGGCATAGTTGCCTCCACTTCAATACACAATGCAAGATGGAAAGAGGCGCCCCAATTGTGATACAATGGCCTCAATTCACTACGATCATGTTAGAGATAATAAGGCAAGAAAAAACCTTACCTCCACACATTTCAACCGACCAAGAATTGAACTTTATCCCAATCAGTAGCTGATACCCCCTTTTACATGAGAAATATATTGCTTTTCACAAACAGACCATCAGGGGGCACTGTATGACTGATTTTGTGCTGAAACCCCTCCCACAAGAAGCTCTGGGACCGCGGTACTTTTAGCAGTTTGTTACAATATAACAAGGTTCACAGACAGGAATAAGCTGTTTACAGCTGTCTCTAACAGCCAAAACAGCTAGCAGCAGCTGCATAACCTGCCCACAGTAAAAATGTCACCATGTGATAAATGTCAGAATGTAAATCGGGGAGAGGAAAGATTTTACAATGAGCAAACACTGACTAAATCATTTATACATAATTATTGTAAAAATGAAGCACTTTTTTATTGCATTATTTTCTCTGGAGTTTCTCTTTAAGGTGTAGAGATAAGTTTTCACAGTGAGAGAGTTATCTTATCTCTTCAGTCCTTAAAGAGAACCTGTACTGAGTAAAATTATTTAAAATAAACACATGAGGTAACTTCAAATGAACATTACATAGTTACCTTGCCATCAGTTCCTTGCAGAAGCTCACCATTTTCTTCTGACAATGATCCCTTCCAGTTCTGACAACATTTTGTCAGAACTGAAATATATCAGTTGCTGTCAGTTATATATCAGTTGCTGTCAGTTACAGCTGAGAGGAGAACTGATGTGTCCATGTTTTCCTATGGCTCAAGTGGGCAATGTTACAGTTTAACTGTGTGCTGACCAGGAAGCTGTTATGGTGTAATGGCCATTTTCAAAATGGAGGACGGAGAATTCCATTGATCACGGTGGACAAACAGGACGCAGGAGAGGAAAAAGAGATTGAGGAGTAGACTACACAGGAGGTAAGTATGACTTGTGTATGCTTATTTTGACTTTTAATCTTCACTTCAGGTTTTCTTTAAGTTACCTCCTCTGGAGTTATTTTCACATGCAGTTAATTAACAGCCTGTCTTTAATTTTAGAATTCTGAGGTTATTTTAAGGATTGAAGAGTTAACTTTAGAGATCTCTCCTTAACTTAAAGACAGAAGAGTTAACTTTAGGTTTGCCTGAAGTAAAATGTTTCCTGAAAACTACATGTCTTATCACCATGGTGATAACTCTAGAAACGTTATTAAAGACAGGAGATAACCTTAGTGAATTCAGGCCAATATGTAGTGAGTGGAGGTAAGTAATAGGAACAGTCTTACTTCATGATAAGAGGTTAAGATTTTTACTATTAGACACCAATAAAAAGACATTGCATTTCATGGGACCTGCCCGCTTCCTCAGGTCAATAAGAGACAGTGATGGACCAAGCTTCTGTATTGACTTGAAACGGCTGTCGTAAGCCCACATCGGTGCTCGTCACCCCCACCTCGCCACTCCACTCCCACAGACCGAACACCAGCACTATGGACAGTTCTGGATCACCATCCAAGTCCCACCACTCCATCCAAGTGAGATGTATGTATGGATGCTGTTTAAATAAACTACAGCTCAGTAACAGACAAATGGTGCATGCACTCCTTCCTTCTTTGCCTTTATACAATTGATCTGTGCCTGCCTTTGCTACGCGGAGCACAAGTCTGGACAATTGCATCGCAGATTGGTACAGAGGAGTGGGTGTGATTAACATTTTTTTTAACCTCTTTACTGTACATGTATATGCTTCCATACAGGAAGTGCCCCACATACAGTATATTCTTCTACCTTCTCAAAAGAACATTTTTCATGTTCTGTCTAAAATAACTTTTTATCACTCTCCAATTAAAAAAGTAGGTGAAAGTAGTGTCAAAATTATTCGGAGTATTTTGTTACTTGCTGGTGGCTTTAAAGTCATTTTATTGATAGGATGTGAAAATATCATCTTGGTGAAAACTTAGGAGAAAAAGTGAATTGGGTCAGGCTCTATATTTCTAAACATTTAGGGCTTGATTCACAAAGCGGTGCTAACAGTTAGCACGCTGGTGAAAAGCCCTTTATCACGCCTAAACTCAGTTTCGTCATGATACGTTTAGGGGTGATAAGTTTAGGTGTGATAAGTTTAGGCATGATAAGTTTAGGCGTGATAAGTTTAGGCGTGATAACTATAGCACCAACTGGGTTAGCACCGCAGTGCACAGCTGATCAAAAGTTTTGCGCTAGCAAAGTCTGGTGCACTTGGCATAGAGTTTAATGGCGCTGCTTTGCGTGCGGGACATTGTGCGCGATCTAAACATATCTAAACTTATCACGCCTAAACTTATCACGCCTAAACTTATCACGCCTAAACTGACTTTTCACCAGCGTGGTGCAATGGTTATCACGCCTAAAGTCTTTTAGGCATACTAACTGGGTTAGCACCGCTTTGTGAATCAGGCCCATAGTGAAGAAATGAAATCCTTTTGTGTACTGGTTATTTTTTGTCCCTTTTCTGTTTCCTTCACAATCTAGGAGAACATTCAATCTTCATCAATTTCCTGTGACTTGAGGAGAATATTAGGAACATCATTTCTTTTCACAATTCTGCATTTCAATTTGCTACATTTATCTACTACAGTACATTGTGAGGCAGAGTCCTTAAGCTCCCGTGAGGATTCCATATTCATTTTTGCGTCTCAGCAGACCACTGCATGACCTTTTTTTATTCCCTATCATAATTGTCAACAAATTATAAACGGTCCCTCATAAACTACAGTCTATTCAGAAGTAATGGGAGCTTGTAATTTTTAATCTGCTTTCGGGGAACACGTTAGAAATGACAAATGTCCTTGTCATTTGATGTTCATAAAGCAGTTATTAATAATTATTAGCAATTAGTCATCTAGAAGACTAGAGGTCATTTTGACAGCAAAAGACCACGTCTGGGCTGTGGAATCTCTGTTGTCCTGACTTGAACTAGTAGGTGAAGCGTGTGTGTGGTGGTTTTAGTATTAGATTTGCATACATATAACAGAGAAATATTACATATTTTTATGTATTACCATATGTTAGTATAATTAATCATTTCTGTTCAGAATTCTGACTTACTCCTGTATTGCTCCAGCCAACATTTTCTGTCACCAGTCAACAGATATACAATTAATCCAACATAATTTCTCCTTTCACCCTACTGGTGGAATCATGTAGGATTGAACAGAAAGTGGACATGAACAGAAAGTGAACATGACCCATGATTCCAGGTTCCCCTTTGCCTCCTGTGTAGCATAAAACAGGGAGAAGTGACATATAATCACTTTGTAAGCAGTGATGATCATCATGACCTCGTGATCACCTGTGATTCACGAGCATTTTTTCACTCTTCGCCGCCATGACCCGAATCCTTGATCGAGAATCGGTCACGGAATTCAATCATGGATTCGGCAGTGATTACTAGTAGGAAAACATATCCGTGATTAAACACGCCAACTTTAGTCAATAGCAAGGCCCCCTTACACAATTTAAACACCAATTTGCAGGACATGTTAAGTAGAACAGTGAGAAGGGAAAAAATGTTTTTTTCAAAAAGACCTTATACTTTTTGAGAAAATCGATTTTAAAGGTTCAAAGGAAATTTCAATGGTAAAAAGTATAAGGCCATTTTGAAGAAAAATGTTTCCCTTGTTCCCTCTGTTCTACTTATCATATCCTGCAATGTTGGTGTTTATAGCATGTAAGGGGGCTTTGTGATTAACCGCTAAATTTGGCAGGTATTGGCGGGATTTAATCATGCATACTTTTTCATTGGAAACTTTAAATTCGATTTTCTCAAAAACTATAAGTCTTTTGTAAAAAAAAAAACTGATCACCTTTATAATCCATGCAATTTTGGTGATTGTAGCACGTATGGGGACTTTGCTATTAACGCTAAAGGAAAATTCGGATCACGGCCCGTGAACTCAATCATGAACTTGCAATCATGGCTTATCCGGATTTTGATTCAGCTGTGGCCAAATTTAGTTGAATCCGTGATCGGGGGTATTCGAGCACCGCTGTTTATAAGTCTCTAATTGGCTGGGTGCAATGATGTCATCCTGGGTTCCTTTTGCTTTTTTCAGTTTATAGTATAGACCAATATTATTTATAAAAGAGTGATGTTAAACAATGGCTAAGCAAGCGTCAGCCAGCTACAAGCATTTATCATGTTATGCTGAGTCCTTTTCAAGCCTGTTTGCTGTCTGGGAGGGTTAATATTTTTAAACACTGAGCAGAGAAGGACAAAATACTCTAATGGGCCGAAGCAGCAGTTCTGGCCACAAAGAGATAACAATCAGCAGCAAAAGGTGCAGGTTGGAGAAGTCAGATTTAGAGCTGTGTGATACTCGCTTTTAGCACCACTCTGACTACCATATGTGAGTATCAATAGGATAGTGGCAGAAATTTATAAAATAAAAAAAACTATGGATGAGCACGTATTTCTTCAAAGTCATTGTCCATGGAAAATGTATTTGTTTGCCTGATACAAAACGTGATAATTCGTTTTTATAAGGTATGCATTTTCACAAAAATGCAAACTTTCTGTTTTTTATGTCGTGTTTGCACCCGTCATTTGTTCCTGCATTCAAGATTGTGGAAGATGAATCGGGGGCAATCATTAATCGGATCATTCACCGTCATGTATTCCCCTGATCCATCTTCTGCGATCTTGTCGCGCGTATGTAGCATTAGAGCCCAAGGAAAAACTGATTAGCCAAAAATCCTCTACAGCTGAACATAACCACCAGCAATGAAGGTGATCTGCTGGGACCCCACAACCTCTAAAACATATGCCTGTAGGCAGGGGCGTAGCAATAGGGGTTGCAGAGGTAGCGACCGCATCGGGGCCCTTGGGCCAGAGGGGCCCCATGGGGCCCTTCCTAAACCAAAGTATTAGCTGTTCATTGGTCCTGTGGTGGTAATAATCACTTTTATAGATGCTTTGAATGGTAGTAATTATTAACACACTGTTCCCCATCCCCTTCTTGCACCTCTAATACTGTAGATGATCTTGGCAGGTTTTGTTGCGCTGTATCAAGTGTTACGTATAGAGTGCTTGGGGGGGCCCAATGTAAAACTCGCACCGAGGCCCCGAGCTCCATATCTACGCCACTGCCTGTAGGGCAGAGACACCAT
Source organism: Hyperolius riggenbachi (assembly GCF_040937935.1). Taxonomy (NCBI): domain Eukaryota; kingdom Metazoa; phylum Chordata; class Amphibia; order Anura; family Hyperoliidae; genus Hyperolius; species Hyperolius riggenbachi. The sequence continues at coordinate 352,134,467 of NC_090650.1, forward strand.
CATTTAAGACAATCTGGGGTTCTGTACCAACTATAAAATATTTTGTATGACCTCTCTTTTAGAGTAGAATTAATTGAGGCACTAGCCATAATTTGAAAAATGTTCAGCTGTTGTTCTGAGTCCCATGAATGGTTTAGCCTTTCCTGCCACTTGGTCATGGCGGTGGACACCTCAGGAAGATTTTGAATCAAGATAGTGGAGTACAGTTGAGATATGAGGCTCGGTCTAGGGGAGAAATCTGCCTCAATAAGTGATGTCTCAGGGGATAAACCTTTCCATATCATTTTAAGTGTGAACCCCTTTTTCTGAAGGTATCAAAAAAATGTGGAGCTTGGAAGCATTAATTTATTTGCAGGGTACCAGCCATAGTACAGAAAAGTAACAACAGCTGTTTCAGCTGTTTCTATCCTTCTGGTAACAGTTATTGGTGGAGGAGAGCTGCCCCTTTTTTTATTTTTTTCTCTTGGCCATGCCTGCATGTCACAGTCCCCCTCAATGTTTTAGAATAGGAAATGGTCTGAAAAATCTTTTGCACCCTCAAAGTCAGACTAAGTCGGCTTTCTCTATTGACATGATTGTATTTTGTCACAATTTTATTGCTATAGGCACCCCGTCACTCACCTCCCAGGGGGGTGAACAAGTATGGTGAAGAAATCGCCACCCATAAATGATTGAGCACTGACAGATGGCCGCCCGGTGCACACAGTGACACTGTGGAAGGCCAGGCAGGGACTGACACATGACTGTGATCAGCTAGTCAAAGGATCACAAACTAATCACATGATGAAATGGATCACCAGCTTCTCCAAAATTCTCAGCAAGTATAATTTATACCAGAGAGATTGACCAACTCTGGAATGACACTTAACGTTAGGTCATAAAGTAGAGAAAAGAAAATCCAAATTATTAAATATTTCACCAGTGACACACTTTTAAGATTTTTTTTTTATTCATTAAAAATGTATCTTCACTGTAAATACAAAATCATGTTCATTGAATGTAAAAAATAGGAACCCATTTGTATGACTTGATGTTTGCAGCAAATTTAACTGAGGTTAATTAAAGAACCTCTATGATGAAGAACTATAACATTTTACATGCCGGTATACACACATACATACTTGTATAGAGTAATCTGTCCTAATGTAAATTGCATTGTAAATTACCTATTTCCTATGCTGCAGTCATTTATGGTAGTTATCCTTAAACTAACAGCTTGGAATCTTCAGTCAACATGTTTTGGACAGGTACATCTGCATGGAGATTCTCAATATTACCTTCATGCTTTTCAAAAATTTCCTGGAATGAAGCATTGACCTACAAGAGTTGCAGATCGGTCTGCCTACACACATGCCACAGTTCTTGCAGTTAGAATCTCACACTGTCTTTCAGGGAATGTGTGTAAAAATTAAAGAAAACCTTGAGACTCCCCCATGTGGAAGAATACTAGTCCAAACCTTAGGTATAGTCAGAGCTATTAGATTGTACTTCCAACTGTAAATAAAAACGACATAGGTAGTAAGCAATTTACAGTGCATTTGCTCGGGAACAAATGTATTTGTGCAGCATACATACAGTATGTATGTTAATTTTACTTTTTTTTCTATAACAACAGTTTAAAGAATGCTATATCACTAATTCAGTCTCTATACTTGCAGTGCTGCAATATCAAAAAAACAGTATTCCTTGTAAAGCCTTGTTTTTTTTTATATTACAATACCTGATAATTTTAGTCGTGCTCTAAATACACTTCATATATGTGTTCTAGTAGAACCAGTTCAAAAAAGAATCAGCAACCTTCCTCATCCTATATACAAATGACAAATAAATATTGATTTAAGCAGCTGTTCAATTTAGAAAGCATACAGATTACAATGAGAATGGGCAAAGTTATTTCATCTTTTTAAGTAAATATACTTGATGTGAACATTTGAAAGGATAAAAGAAATGCAATTCTCCACGTCAAAGCCCATTCCTGTTGCTGTCCTTTTCTTTCTGAAAATGAATGAGTTTAGTAAAATGTAGTAATAATAACAGACAGCAATATCATATGGAGCAAAGTCTTCAGAAGTCCCAATGTCCATCAACACCAGAGTCCAATCAATAGCTCAAGTGTAGCTGTGATATTGTATGGATGAGAACTGAATTTCACAAAACGTGCATAAAAGTAAATACATCTTCCATTAGCAATCCAATTGACAACAAATCTAATGATTAGTCAGAGCCTTTAACACCATGATGGTAGCCAATTGGGGGGGGGGGGGGGTTTATTTTAGCGTTTTAAGTGGAATTACAGTCGGTCATAGCAATGTGATAAAAAAAATGTCTAGCTCCTATGTCCACAAAGTTATCCTAGCTGTTTACGGCCTGTAGAAATGTTAAATGTTAAAAAAAAGTTGTTTCAGCTGCCACAATTAGTCTTACTGATAACCATCCTCCTTTGTATACTTACTAAACAGAAGCATCTCTCCTCTTCTTGGTACATCACATTATAAGGCCTAAGCCAAAGTGAAAGCAGAGATTTTTAACCACGTCAGTATGCTTTAACAGGCTATTTTTCTTAGACTTTACATTGATGCAGAAAATCTACTGGAGCAGAAATTGTCACTCTAATTCTACTCTAAGGCCCCACCAATTACATATAGAAAGAAGACAGAGAATAGTGTTGCTTGTAACGCCCATGAAATTGTATAGTGTTTTTTAACAATCGTTTTTCCCAAAAAGACCTATTTTACTCCCGACGATTTTAACAACACAAAGGCCCATATGCAATTAACTTTTTTTCCCAAGTTTTCTCCTAGGTGAAATTTAACATCTCATCAATTAAGTGCCTTTTAAACCACTATCAAGCAAGAAAATACTCAAAATAATTTTGACAGTACTTTTCCACTTGCTTTTTGGTACTTTTCCAGTTGCAAAGGGCTGAAAAGTTATTTTAAAAAGGAGTTAAAAAATTATCTCCTAGGAGAAAATTTAGGAGAAAAAGTTAATTGCATATGGGCCAAAGTCTGTGGGAAGCAAGAGAGCAGTTATAGGATTTCAAATTTAACCTGATCTAGTTTTATAGAAGTGTATTAAAAGACAAAAGTTAAGTTGCTGTTAGCACATTGAGATTCACCACAAGCTCAGTATAGTTCTCTGACATCTTTCATTCATCTAGTGATGTGACCTTAAATGAGACTAGGCCTGTTCTTCTGGCTCTGTAGTGAGTGGAATACATATGGCCTGAACTGGAACTTAGCCCAAAACCAATCCATTTCGGAAAGCTAATGACTGATATCTGACGGCTTGACTATTTAATCAGCTATCAGCTAATCAATAATTAGCCTTCTGAATCTAATTAGCCTCAAGCAAAAAGCTGGTTCATCCTGTGTGCATTTCACTTTCCGTTGGGCAAAAAAGTGACCTAAAGTCAGAATTTACCACCAGGAACCTTTATGAACACTGCTGAATGATGCCTCAAATGCACATTTCTAATGCTTGCCAGGTTTTAGCCAGCCTTTAAAAATAGCTTCATTTTCACTCTAGCATCTGTGCTGAATTCCTGCGCTCGTGTGTATGTGCAACTGCCTCAATGAAGTCTCTAATCAGAATCCTGACTTTTCTTCTACGGTCTTCACAATTCAATTCTGACAGATTTTGGATGGTCCCCAAATACCTATCTCCATGAATTCGTAGATGATTATTATGACTTATGTGTTGTAGCACAGGTGAAGGGAAGCTTCAGCTCGTGCCCATTAGAAAAGAAGACATCACAGAGATGGCATCCGCGTTTCCATAGCAACACAACTCTTGAAACTATATTTTAGTATTGCAGACTGTCTCTTGCAGATCATAATGGTTATATTTAATACAGTACAGTATATCTGTTCACAATGAAAAGTGAGTTTTCATAGTATTCACAGTGCAAACAAAGTTTATTATGTGAATGTTAAGTCCTGGGTAAATTAGATCTTTTGTGATGTGCATCTCCCCACTATTAGGGAGATATCAAGGTTACGTGGAAACTGGACTGGGTATTATAATAATAATGTTTGCAAGTTAACTGGCTGATATTTTATCTTATTTTTAATTACTTTCTTGAAATATTCGCTTAAAGGATACATCCTGGGAATAGGTGGGATGAAAACACATACCTAGTGCTTTAAGTCCTGTCCAGCAGTGCTGGATTGGGTCTTTTTTTTCCCCACCAAAATGCTTCATTTGTCTGCTATTTGGTCTGGTCTGGACCCCAACCTTGGGCAGTCACAGGACCTATGAACCAGAAGTATTAGACTTTGCGCATTTGCACTTTGAATATTCTAGTCGTCAAGCGCATGCACAGCTTCTGCTAGATGGCAATGGACATGCTCCCGGCAACCTCCTCTCTTCTGATCAATGGGCATGCGGCCTCCTCTCAAACTGCACATGCATGACGTCTAATACTGTACTTCTGGTTCACAGGTCCCAACCGCTCGAGGTCAGAGCCCTGACCTGATTAAATAGTGGACATATGGCATATTTCAGGGGGGAAAGGAAGACGCAATCCAGCACTGCTAGACAGGACATAAAGCACTAGGTATGTGTTTTCATCTCACCTATTTCCCAGATGTATCCTTAAACAAATGTATGATTCAAGGTTAACTGCCTTCAGACATATCTGATCATGCTTGGAGGGGACCTCTATTGAATTGGTTGCAGCGGGAGGTCTTCAGCTGCTTTCCTTCTCTTTTTATCTTCCCTCCATGTTTGGGCACATTGCTGGAACTGATTACTGGTAGTCAGACTGTGCTAGGTTCATCAAATTATCCTTTACTGCCCTAAATATAACTGTACAGTGCTGTTATTTCATTTGAAAAGACTCATTTTTTAAATAACTAAGCACAGCAGTAATGGAGGCAGTTCTTACCAGTAGGTTTAGAGGCACTGAATTATTTACATTATACTAATGAATTACTCGCTAGCTTACATTGTGTTTAAAGAATAAGAACAGTTTACCATATTTTCACCTCTTTTTTTCCACCCCACTGCATGCAGAATATATTGTGTATCTGAGATTTAAAAAAAACAATCAAATATGTTTTTGGGCATCACGTTTGCACAATCTCAGCAGAGTTCAGAAATACACTTGTTGCAGACGAGTACTCTTTCTTTTCCGCCTCATCTAAAATATCTGTAACATGAGTATAGGGCATAAAAGGATTTAGGATACAGCCCTTTTAGAACAACTAGATAAATTATTGATAAATTTATGCTAAGTAGGTTTTTTTTTACAGTGGCTTATTGAGTGAACAGAAATTTGTTTAGCTTAAAGAGTCAATCATGGGAAAGCTGAAGTGAAATATCATTTTTGCTGGAAAGTTGCTATAAACATGTATCAGTGCTAAACAAATATTTTTGTAATTTAATCTTATAAAAAAAAATAATACTTCTCTATCCTAAATTATAGCTAGCTGTCATTTCCAAAACTGACTGTAAACTCAAACTGCACGACTTTTCTAGTTTCTAATCTGTACTTTGTGTTTCAGTGGACAGTCAGCCCAGGTATCTCCTCTTACCTGCATAATAATCAACACTTATTGCACACTCATTCTTTTTCACACCTGCTCAAATTGAGTGACTGACAGAAAGATTGCCACCCCCAACTTGACATGATGGCCCTTATTCAAGTCTTCTGTTTAAAATAACTTTCAGTAGTCTGCAACTGAAAAAGTACCAAAAATAAGGGGGAAAAGCATAATCAAAATTTTTGTATTTTCTTGTTTGCTTTTAATTAGTAAGGTGTGAAAATATCACCTAGGAGAAAAAAAGTGAATTGGATAAAGACCTATATGTTAGAAACAAGCCTCCTCATGCTCAGAATTAAAGCAAACCTGTGACTTAAAAAGGAGAGACTGTTGCATACTTGAGTCGGTAGAGGGAAGCCTCTGGATTCTTCAGACGCTTCACAAATCCTCCTTGAGACCTCCTATCCAGCGTTGGGACCATCTGGAAGTTCATGGCCATGCTCCCATCTGTAAACTAGCACTGTCGCACTGCACAGGACCCCTCCCATCTGTGCAGCAGCATGGAGCCGCTTGGGCTTGGTATAAAAAGCTGAGCCCAATCGGCTTTATGCTACTGCACAGACATGAGGCATCCTGCACTTGAGCAGTGGCGAAACACTCATTCATGGACCAGAGCGTGGCAATGCATACCTCTTCCAGCATTGCATCTCCATGGCCAGGGTGTCACATGACCCGCGGTCAGGACATGCTAGCGTACTGCACTCTGGGAGCCAGTGTATAATACGCTGGCATGTCCTGACGGTGGGTCATGTAATGCCCTGTTGCCATAGCGACAGGATGATGGAATCGGCGAGCAGGTGAGTTTTATTCCCGTTACCACCCGCTTGCAATTCTGCATGGTGGGAGGGAGGTAGGAGGAGAAGTAATGCAAAGTGCATAGAGTCCAAGTAATGCCAAGTGCAAAGTTTGCCCATCACTGCTTTAGGGTATGCAGCTTTAAACAATATGTGGCATTCATTTTAGCAATTTGCAAAGTTGAACTACAGTGACTGCTCATTTTTCAGCAAAGATTGAATTTTACTTCACCTACCCAACGACTGCGTCATGCCAATTGGCGTGAACGTAGCGGCAGCCCCAGAACCGCCTAACACCAATTGGTGTCAAGTCCTGGCTGGGGAGGGGTTTTGCAGGAGATCGCGCGCGCCTATACCGCTTGAAAGCTCCGCTCCATCATCAGTCTCCCATCGGCGATCGCCGTTAGGAGACTGTTAGACAACAAAACCGCCGTCTTTTTACAATATACAGCGATGCGCTCTATGGCAGCGCTGTACTGGGGACAGCCGTGTGAAACGGCTGTCCCCTTAGGAGGCAGGAGAGCAATCGGCTCTCGAAGGCTGATGTCTGTGAGAGCCGAGCACGTTGATTGGCTGGCGGGGGGAGGGAGGGTGGTATACAAAAATAGAAAAATATAGTAATATTTATTAAAAAAAAAAAATATTTGTAAAAAAAAAAAAAGCACTCCAGGAGCGATCAGAGCCCACCAACAGAGAGGTCTGTTAGTGGGCAGAAAAGTGGTGGGGGGGGGAATCACTTGTGTGCTGAGTTGTAAGGCCCTGCAGCGAGGCCTTAAAGTTGCAGTGGCCTAATTAGTGAAACATAGCCTGGTCACTAGGGTGATGTAAGCTCACGGTCCTTAAGTGGTTGAAATAAAAACTATAAACATACATATGTGAATGTATACTTATACGTAAATACAATTTATACTGTAGGTTCACTTGGCCAGTACTTAAAAGGAAATATCTGCTTTGTACATTAAAAAAAAAATCCTATATTTACTGTGCTGAATGCATTTTATCTCTGTTAACTAAACAAAAGAAGGTCGCTGCCTAAAGGCTGACTATTTTGTCACAGCGAGTTTCTGTTTCTCTTTAGCATTTATTTTAATGTCATTTAAACTGATTGGGTGTTTGAGATGAAAGACAGATCAATCAGCTGACCTAAAAATCCTCCTTTTTCCCTAATCACCCCCCATACAGTCATTCACATTTGTATGCAATGTATCACCATGTTTGATGTATTTCTCTCAGTGGTCTCTCACAAATAGATTTCCCATTGGGCCCTTCATTCTCCAGCTCAATACTGCATACATTAGCTATATATAGTAAAGGTCACTAGGCCATCATTATGAAGTGACAGAAGTTGCATATGCTTTACAGAGACAATACTGTGCAAAGCTATGAGCCTATGACTGCATTATAATAGTGCAGACACAAGGGCCTTAATGTGGAAAACATGGACAAAAGGAGCAACATTAGCTTATCCCATATAAACCAATCTGGCTTAAATATTCCATAGCAAATAAAAAACATCATATTGTGATTTTGATTTCAGAAATCAGTAACGTATTTTTTCAGTGCATCCTTACCGTATTAGTAGTATACTTATATTTAACCTATTTTGGTTCCTGGACGTAGAAACTAGCAATCAGTGAATCGGGCTATGGTGCCCCGATCACTGATTCCTCTCCCCCGCTGAAAAAGCGACAGCTTCTCTTGCAAGCTGCGCCTTTTCTGGCTGTTACCTCCCCCATGCGTTGCTCTAAGCGTTTGTTACGCTTAGAGTGACATCATGTAAACAAACTCATGGCCGCCATCTTGTGGCCAAAAAGTAATACTACAACTAAAAGTAAAAAAAAATAAAAATCAACACACATTTACATTATAAACCTATTGTTTACATCCCACCCTCCCAAAACTACCCAAATAAAATGTTTAATATAAAAAAAAACATTACAATAAAAAAAAACATGTACATATTTACCTAAGGGTCTAAACTTTTTAAATATAAATGTAAAGATGATATATTTCTATATTTTTTTATTTTAAACTTGTAAATAGTGATAGATGCAAAACGGAAAAAAATGCCCCTTTATTTTCAAATAAAATATTGTCGCCATACATTGTGATAGGGACATAATTTTAACGGTGTAATAACCGGGACATATGGGCAAATACAATACGTGAGTTTTAATTATGGAGGCATGTATTATTTTAAAACTATAATGGCTGAAAACTGAAAAAATAATGATTTTTTCCGTTTTTTTCTTATTCTTCCTGTTAAAATGCATTTACAGTAAAGTGGCTCTTAGCATAATGTACCCCCCAAAGAAAGCCTAATTGGTGGTGGAAAAAACAAGATATAGATCAGTTCATTGTGATAAGTAGTGATAAAGTTATAGGCTAATGAATGGGAGGTGAACATTTCTCAAGTGAAAACGACGGAACGCGAATGGGTTAAGGATGCCTAAAATAATTAAAAAGAGCCTCTGATCAGTAATTCAATGTACTCATACTTCTAATTTTTACTCAGGTATAAAAGCTTATCATTGCCAATGTTTACAATGAAGTGGACCTAAACTCAAAACAACCTCTCTTCTCTAAAAGATATGCTACAGCATAATAAACTTTGAAGAAAAACATTTCTTTGTTGCAGCTGATACAAATCCTGCAGTAAATCTGCAGTGTCTCTACTTTCATGGTGGCAGACTTAGTGTTAAAATCATGTGTTTACCAATTAGCTGCTCAGCCAAGGCAGAGGAGATTCCTAAGCTGACACAGCTGAGAGATCAAATTATGATGGTGATTAGTCACAGATGAGGGGGATTACACAGGCTAAACTCTTTAAATACATACAGGGTGCATTTCTCCATGTTCCTTCTGTTCTGTGCAAGAGTTCAGGTCCACTTAAAAAAAAAAAAGCCTGGGCCATTTGCAGCCATCTCCCTGTACTCACTGTTTGCAGATATCCAGGTATGCTCATCAAGTGCCACGTGACATGTGCCAAGTGCCACGTGACACGTGCCAAGTGCCACGTGCTAAGTGCCAATTGCCACGTGCCACGTCCGGCATGCTCCTGGCACACGTTACACCTGCTTCTGCTGCATTGCCTTGCTCCTGCTGCCTGTGCAGCTCCCACCGCCAGGCCAGGGTGCCACAGGCCACTGATACCATGTATATTTAACCCAAAACACAATTGCTGCATAATTTTTTGGAGGTGTCTTGGCTGAAAACTGTCATGTCCCAGTTGTGCAGTTGGACTTTGGACACAATGTGGGCTGCACGACCGCTGTCTGGAAACTAGGCCTATCTAAAAGGTCGGATTCGGATATCCGAACCAGATCCGGATATTGAGGTAACCGGATCCGGATCAATTCGGATTTTTAAAAGTACTATCCAAGCATCCCTGCAGATATCATCAACACTACAATAAAATGAACAATATATATGTTATATATGAATTAATTTACAACTAAAGAGGTACTGCGAACAGTTTAAAAAAAATATTATTTAAGCACATATCATCATGCTTGCATGTTTTATATTGGTGTCCATTTAAGATTCTGTACATAACACATGATACAGAGCACCCAGAACTGCTAAGGACAGCCATTGTGTCTGAAAGGTGAATGTAATAGAAGGGAACAGTTTGTGTTAATAATCACCACTATTTAAAGCACATACAGAGGTGATCATGACCAGTATAGAAAAGTTATAAACAGTATTTGAAGGAAGGCCTGTAGTAGATGCCCAATTGCTATGCTACTGATGCTTGCTACTAGGTTTATGAATCAGTATAAACCTAGTATAGCAGTTTATACTTTTCAGATTGGGGTTTACATGCCTGTATCTATAAAAGGAGGTTAAATAAATAAAGCAATTTTACTGCATTAGGGCCTATTTCCTCTAGCCACTAGGTTATATGATCCAGTTCTGTATCATGACTGAAGAAGAAACTTAAGGTTTTGAAAGCTGCAAAGGAACCCTGTACAGTTAGAGCTAGTCCACACTAGGTCCGGAAACGTATTTGTGGCTGCGTTTTTCAGCCCTGATGAAAAACTGAGTCCTGACTCCCGGATACTAATGTTAAAAATAGCAGCCGTCCCCACTAAAGAAAAAACGAATCCGTCTGCGTTTGCAGGGACCCGTTTTCAAAACCTGAAGGAAGGTCCGGAATTGCTGCATTTTTACGGACCACGGTAGTGAAAAGCAATGAGAAAACGCATCTCCATCTCCACAGACAAAATAGCACCAAAAACTGATGAGAAAACGGATAGCCTGAACTTTATTATTGGCCCAAAACCTCCTCCCACTACCTTCCTAATAATAGAGACGTTTTCTGTCCTTTTTGGGGGGTAAAAAACTGAACGGAAACTGATGCAAAACTGATGCACTTTTTTTTTAAATGGATAAGTTTGCTGTCTGGTGGTACTTCCTCTGATCCCGGACTGCAGTGTCCGTCCTGCAACCGTGCCTAGTGTGGACCTAGCCTAGGTCATTAAAGGTATTACTTAACTAAATGTTGTTTTTGCAGATACCTTGCAGTGAAAGTAACATTTAAAAACTTTCCAAATGCTGAACAATGTGAAAATTTCAACTTTTCTGGAAAAAGCTGACATTGGTTTCACCTTCTAAGACATCTCAAATGTCCACACCGTGATGTGAGGTTTCACTGACCAATAGGAAAATCTTAATTTTCAACTTTGTTTAGGTTCACTTTTGCTTTCACCTTATTTTAGCAGTCTTTACCTCTGCAATTACTTAATGTTTTGACATACAATTTTCACTGAAGATAACCTCTGACCATGTATTTTTCTACTATGTTTCTAATAGTGACAAGGCCAAAATCCCATCAGTTTAGCTTTACCCCTTTTCTGATTTCTGTGAACCTTTTTTTTATTTTATTTTATTAAAAAGCTCAGCTATGCCACACTGAGTGTAACAAGCTCTACTAAGACTGTGAATGTCGGTGTTTACTGCCAGTCAGTCAGTTTGCGCAGGTGTGGAAGATGAATAACAATAGTTCCCATACTGAGTAAATATTTAGTCCTGCAAGAACAAGAACATAACTGGGCTGTCGTTATTGACATTTAAAAAAAACACAGAGTACAGATTACAAACAAGAAGAATTATACAACTTGGCATTACAGTCAGTTTTGAAAATACATGGCTATCTGCCAATGCCACAGATATTGATACAATAATAATATTAATAACAAAAACAATAGTAATAATAGTATTTGTACATTTAGTTTACATTTAGTGAGAATGGAATTTCATGTTCAATCCACAGTTCAGACTAAAATTTAATCAACTTGATAAAACCCTACCCCCACCACTAGACTACAAATAATACAGTAAGATCATAATAAAAAAAAACTTCAAAGCAGCAGCTGCTACATGCAGCCAATCAGTGAGCATTTTGGCCATACACCCTCCTGCATACTTATAGAAAGTATGGTGTTCAGCAGCTTGGTTAAGCCTTCCCTTCCAGAAAGCAGCTCAGTATGGCCAGACATTGCAAGGCAGACCACAAGGGCCTAAGGCAAACTTGTGAGGAAGCGCCCCCTCCCGATTTGGAATAATCACACAGCACCTGACAAATTGCTCTGTTTCATTTAATTCTCTCACATGGCATGCTGCAACTCAACACAATAGCACACTGGCTGGCTGTAAGTCTGTGACAAACAAACTGCTCACCCTCAGCCACTCCATTCCTCTTCAGTCAGTACAGCAGTGCCTCTGTGAGAAAACGCGGAAAAGCCGCCGCGTCTGCTGAAAGCAAGGCGGCTGATTCCGCGTCCAACGCGGCGGTTTGCACGCGTAGGCACGCGTCTGGTAGTGTGGCAGAATGCGGAAAAGCCGCCGCATGTTCTAATAGCAAAGCGGCTGTTTCCGCGTCCAAGGTGGCAGTTTGTACGCAGTAGCGTGCCTTTGGAGTGGCTGGGTCTGTTAGTCCACATAGATGGATGAAGAGCTACGCGCGCGGGCCAGAAGTCAGGACCTTTATACCAGCAGGGGAAGTGTCAGCTGATCAGGACGATCAGCTGATTCCTGCTGGACTCATGATTGGCTGAGTGACTCGGGCGGGGCGGCAGTGTTCAGCTACTATATATTCTGCTTGCTTGTCAGTTGCTGGTTGTCTGCCATTGCAAACGCTTTCAGACCTTGGTCAGATCCAACAGTGTGTTAGAACCAGGAGGACCTGGGAATTCACACTTAGCCAGATTGCTTGAATTGTATTTTGTTTATGCTTAAGCTAGTTCCAGGGTGTAGAGACCAAGGACCTCACACCTAGTTTAGGGAACTGTGTTATCATTTGTGTTATACTCCAGACTAGTTCCAGGATGCTAAGACCACGGACCTTGCACCCAAGACTAGGGAACTGTATTATCATTTGTGTTTTACTCCAGACTAGTTCCAGGGTGCTAAGACCACGGACCTTGCATCCAAGACTAGGGAACTGTATTATCATTTGTGTTGTGCTCCAGACTAGTTCCAGGGTGTCGAGACTACGGACCTCACACCAAGACTAGGCATTGTTTGATATCTGTTACTACCTTGGGAGCTATCTCTCTTCCTTAAGAGATAGTCTCCAGACCTGCTAGTGATATCTACTCTTCAGGTGTCACTCCCGCAGGGGTCCCCTACTCCACTGAGGGGACACTGCTCCTTATCAGTCAGGGACTCCCTTTCCAGGGGTCCTTGACGGCAGTAGAGTCTTCTCTACTTATTGGACCACCTGCTACCCCGGTGGTCCAAAGGTTACTGTTGCACCAAAACACTCATAACACTCTCACTTCTGGTGTCCAGAGGTTAGTAATACATCTGTATTATCGCTGATTCTGCAGATCATCGATAATCAGGCGTATATCTGCATTTTTGGTGATACTGCAGATCACCAATAATCAGATTCTCTCTGCGTGCTGACACCAATCATTACAGCCTCCTCCTGCTGCTGTGCAAGTCAAATAAAACACTGCTACTCTCTTGCCTCCCCCTCCTAACTAGTGTTGGGCGAACACCTGGATGTTCGGGTTCGGGAAAGTTCGCCGAACATGGCCGCAATGTTCAGCATGTTCGGGCCGAACCCCGAACTCCCCGAATATCCCGCTTGTAGGGGCCCTATGGGGTCGCAGGCATAAGGGGGGAGCATGCCCCGATCGCGGGGGGGGTCGGAAATTCCCCCCACCCCCTCCGCTAGCGCTCCCCCCTCTGCCCGCTTCCCCATACAAAAGTTGCAAGAAGTACCTGTGTCCGGGTGGTAGTGGGTGGCTGTCTGGCTGGCAGTGGGCGGCACTATGCAGTGACTAAATGAGGAGGAGGAGTCCGGAGAGTGACGCGTTGAGGGAGGCCGGGCAGCGGGCGGTTCAGCAGTACTACTGCTGAACCGCCCGCTGCCCGGCCTCCCTCAACGCGTCACTCTCCGGACTCCTCCTCCTCATTTAGTCACTGCATAGTGCCGCCCACTGCCAGCCAGACAGCCACCCACTACCACCCGGACACAGGTACTTCTTGCAACTTTTGTATGGGGAAGCGGGCAGAGGGGGGAGCGCTAGCGGAGGGGGTGGGGGGAATTTCCGACCCCCCCCCCGCGATCGGGGCATGCTCCCCCCTTATGCCTGCGACCCCATAGGGGGGCCGTATTCGGCCGAACAGGGCCCTGTTCGGCCGAACAGGGGCCCTGTTCGGCTAGTAATTTGGCAGTTCGGGCGAACGCGAACAGTTTGGCCGAACACCACCAGGTGTTCGGCCGAACTCGAACATCACCCGAACAGGGTGATGTTCTGCAGAACCCGAACAGTGGCGAACACTGTTCGCCCAACACTACTCCTAACTCACTGTCAGACTCCTCACACAGCACAACAAGCTGCTTTTCCCCAACAATGACCTCTTTAGCTTGCTCTCCTCTCACTTCTCCTCCTACTCTGACTGCATGCTGTTACTGTAAACACAGTACAAACATGCTGCCCCTGTAATATCTACATTGCTTCATGAAAGAACCGGCCCTGTGCAGCCAGTGTGTTTACATAAATATTCATATTAATGCTAGTCTAGTGGGAAGATGTTAATAACATTTTTGGTTGGTCAGGGGCTTTAAAACAATATGTATCTGATCGTTCATTGAGACTGTTTGTTAGCTGTAAAAGATAACCTTGGAACTATGCTTACCTCTCCTCTCCTTGTGGTTGTAAGTCTGCAATGAAACATTTGTAGCCGGTCACATTTTTAAAGCAGCCTATACGGTACAGTAGGAAATAATACCTCTATGTCTTTTGTCTGCACTGAGAGGTTGTCAGCACTCCACACCCGGCTTTTAATCCCAGGACTTAAATAATTCAGGTAACACTTGATTACTCTAGAATGGAACATCAAGTGCTGTTCAGCACAATATTAAAAAGCCTATCTGTGTTAGTGCTAAACTATTTCATGAGTACATAACTACACCACAATCCTCCTCCAGCAAAAGAAAAATAAAACAAGCACTGATTTGTTTCCCTGGAGTGAGCGAATGGCAAACACAAAATAGCTAGCCAATAATCTGCTATACATTTTCAAGTATCCTCTGTCAAATGCTCTCGGTTATAGGGGGAGATCTTACTCCATGAAAAGGAATAAATGCTTGGACATGCAGCCGTTTCCTGTGACTAATTAGACAAAGTGACCTATTTTTGCTACGACTAAATGGGCTGACACACGAAAGGAGTTATGTTTACTTTCGGTGAAGTAGACATTCATTCACTTTAACGTAGCCCTGTCACTAGTTTATTCTACTTAACTAGGGACAGGGGTTGATAAAGTAATAGTGGTGATTTTCAGTGACCCCCTCTTCCAATTTAATTTGGGGCTGTAATCAGCTGCTGCAGAACACGTTGTGAGTACCCAAAAGCCTGGTATACACCTTAGTCAGCACAAAAATCACAAAATGGAGTAGCACGTCATTTTACAGGGAATAAATCTTGTTGAGAAAACGCACAATGGTTTCACAAGGGCCACAAAGCAATGTAAAGAATTTGGCCTCCTGAACCAATAATTTTTAATTGTTTTTAGAACAAAACAGAATATTCTGCAGCACCACTTAAATAAGTATAGTTCTTCATGTTCTTCATTGAAGTTAAAAGAGAGTGGTAGTCAACTAGCCATAGACAACAACAGACGCAATTCCAGACTTGTGGTCCTTTTTCAAGCTGTGCTGGCTCTCTCTTTCTCAGCGCCTGTCTCTGTCTATGGCTACCTCTCTGTTTTAACTTCAGTAAAGAGCTTTGCTTACCTAAGTGGTGCTGTAGAATCTGCTGTTTGTCAGTTTTAGGACCCTGTTGGGTTACAGGGTCCAATATGCTGAAGCCCACATATATCTACATTTGGGTGCTGGTCCATTCCAATTGTAACCATATTTAAGGGCCGAGCAGCCTGTCCTGCCTTACATAATAGGGAGGAGAGTTGACAAGCAGGAATAAGGTGCAAGGGGAGTAACAACAGTGGTTGAGCATGGTTTTATAGTATGTTTGATCTAAATTGACCAATTTGTGGACATCGGTAAGACCTGAAAACACAATCCATATGCACCCATTATGAGTGCTTAGATTCAGAATGATGAAAACCTAAAGGTTCCCAATATTATAGACAACTGACTTTCCTATCAAATTTCTGAACCTGTAATAGTTATCAAATTGGTTGAATGCTAGATCAATAAATAGTTTCGATCTGGAGGCTTTCCTCATAAGACTACCATTTGTTTCCAAATATAAAAAACTACACTAAGAAAGAAAAACATGCTAAAAAGAGACATGCTTCAGAATTTCTCCTTCATGCCAGATTTGTTCAATAAATTTTTTTTTGTTTTTTGTTTTCTTTATTGTAGTCAGAGAAAAACTGAATGAACTGTTGCTTTCAACAAAAGTGGAAAATTTCTTTAAAAGCTTCAAGCCAATATAGACTCTACGCACATGTTTTTTTCTTGACAATTAAGGGGAAGATGTTCTAAATGTTTTCCTTTTTAAAATGTTAACAGCGGTAAGATATAGATGCTTAGGCTAACTGCGGAAGAGGTGAAGTTGAAAAATATTCAAGCCGGTACACCAATGTTATAAACATTAATGGGTTAGCTTTAGCCCAAGGGAATCTAAGTCCAAATTATTAAAATCGATTGAGACCTGCACTATCCTCTAAAAAGCCAAAATATTTATTCCTTAATCATTTAAATTCCATATAAATGATACAGAAAAAGGTTAAAAATCCACCATATTATAGCTCTTCCATGTAAAAGAATGAAGAGCAGAATGCCTGTAGCAAATAATGCACAGTGTTTAAGAGCTTGACTACTTCTCCAAGGTCCTTGGTACATTGTTAACCAAAAGAACCAGCCATCTTTATTACGCATCACATGCAGCACAAGTGAATAGCAACAGCTCATTTGGAAGCTGTAGGCATCTTAAGAGATGAGTGGACCTAATGGAGAACTTCAAACCTATGTTGCTGTTTGTGTCAGCCTATCAGAAAAGACTTTAAAAATAAACAAGAGAGATGGCCACTAATGACAGGTGCTGTAGCCACACTCCTCTGTGCAAATGGACCAATATCAATATATCTTGTCTTAATGACAAAAGAAAGAGGAGGTGGGCCTGCAGGGGAAGAAAAGAAAAATGTAAGGTAGGTTTTTGATACTTTACGTCTTATGTGACAAAAAATGTGTTGTTGTTTTTTTACAATTATGTAGTTAAAGTACATAGTTATCTAGGTTGAAAAAGACCTTCAAGCTCAACCTCACAGCACCTCAACCCTAAACAAATTATCAAAATAACAGAGTGGAGAAACTAAGAAAGTTGAGTCTTTCCTGGTGATTTCAAGTCTGTGTATACCTGTGCTGGCCATGCCCCCAGATCTATGTCATCATGGATATACCATGAAGAGCAAAGTTCCTGTAGATATTAGTTTTCCTGTTTTCCAGTTAGTATACACAAGGGGGGCTGAGCCAACCGTGATGTATACTGCCGTAGATGCACCAGGAAAGGAACATTTCTTATAGAGATGAATTTTACTTGTCCAGTTTTAACACACTATTTCTCGGGAAAATCGATCTGAACAGTTGGAAAATTGCTATAATTTGATAGAAAAATGCTTCATTTGAGCGTACTCATGCTATTTATTACAATTTTGATTGCTCCAATGATCGTGGTCATCTAAAGATGTCAGTGTGTATGGCCAGCCATGCCAATCCATTTTTAATGTCAATTAAGTGATCACCCCAAAGAAACAAGTCAAATTACCTGCAAATTACATGACTCGTCAGAGCAAATGGATCAATGCCAATCAAATTTAAATGCCCAAATCCATCCAAGGCAGATTCGGGGTGTTGGAAAATGCCAGATGGACTCCTGCATTTCACTTTTTGTATTACCTTTTCCTTCTCTGTAATGCTGTATTGCCTTTTGCGTGAGAAGTTATATATTTACTACCAAGACAGTAAATGAATGAAATCAATAGTGAGCAGTATAAAATGATAGGTAATTTTTAGAAAAGAACAAAAAACTCTCCAGAGTCCTGGGAAGTTTTTTTTTTTTTTTTTTTCATTTTTTTTCTTTTTCCAATCCCCCAGGAAAAAAAATGTGAGTGAATCAGCTTATAAAAATAATAATAATACAATGTAGTTTAAAATCAAACTATTTAGCATCTGCTGTGAATTACAGTCGTAATTACAGATAATTTGCTGATAAAAGATCTGTCCCATATGTCCTACATTCAACATACTGTGGAAATCACAGTATCTGGCCTGCAATATATGCATAATTATTCCATATTTGTTTGATTCCTGTGCTACCATACCAGCTATCGCTATAGCAAACAGAATTAAATGAAATGGAACTTTATAGTGTAACTCTATATTTCACTGCCTTATGAACAAACTAGATATTGGTATAGCACTTTCCTTTTTTTTTTTTTTACTGCAGAGCTTTACAGAGAAAACTTCACGATTCATATGACTAACTGCTCCTCAAAGTTGATCAGAGCCTGTTGTCCCTATCATATTTTGGGACCAATGTTAGGGTAAGGTCAATTAACCCAGAAGTATATTGTTAGGATGCAGGCTGAAACCAAATGGCCCAGAGGAAACTCATGCAAACACAGGATGAACATATTTCCAAGCAGACAGTGGCCTAACTGGGGCTGGACTGACTGTGACTTGTCAATCAAGCTTTCCTGCAATCTCATGGCAAGGGGAGATGATAAACTTTGTAAATGGTATCTATTACCTGTTTTGATTTGTTATATTGATTTGATACAGATACAACCCTGAATAAGTATTGCACTTAACACTGCATACATTACCAGCAGGCATGCATAAACTGCTTTCACAACAATATTTTTTGACCCAGAAAAGGTATTTCATTTTGTTGTTGTTGTTTTACTAGCAAAAACTTTTCTGGAGCTTCTGATGAGAAACTTTGCCTAGGCAAAAATGTGAAAGTCTGCCTCACAGGAGTACTATGGGATAACAACATGTTCATTATGCACACTAAGGAAGAGCACATAGGCATAGACATATTGCATATGACCAGGTGGAATAACAAAGCCATTTCAATCAGACAAAATATCTATTGCACCCCATAAAGGAGGCATACCCATAAAAGGTAAATTATATTGATGTTTGCAGACTTCGTCATGGATTTCTTTATGGACAATAATTGTCCTTTAGCTGGGCATTATAAATAATGCTATTTTTAAAGCAAATCTGAACTGAAAATTAAAAGTCAAAATAATATACACACGGCATACTCACCTCCCATGTAGTCTACTCATCAATCTCTTTCTCATCTCCTGCGTCCTGTTTGTCCACTGTGGTCAATGGAACTATCTGTCCTCCATTTTGAAAATGGCCATTACCCCATAACAGCTTCCTGGTCAGCACACTGTTAAACTGTAATATCGTCCACTTGAGCCATAGAGAAACATGGATATTACTGGGCTCATCAGTTGTCCTTTCAGTCATAATTGACAGCAACTGATATATAACTGACAGCAACTGATACATACTGTAACTGACAGCAACTGCTGTATTTTAGTTCTGACAAAATCTTGTCAGAACTAAAAAAAAATCATTGTAAGAAGAAAATGGTGAGCTTCTGAGAGGCACTGACGGCGAGGTAAGCTTGTAATATTAATTTGCAGGTACAATGTGTGTTTATTAAAAATAATTTTACTGAGTTCTGGTTCACTTTAAGTTAAGCTAGTACCAAATAGGTCCATGTTTTTGAAGAAAATAAATTCCTTATGCAACATTAATCATTTGTATGACATGCAGAATTGTCATTACCATGAAAAGGTAAAATTATTCATTGTTCACTATCAGTTACCTTGAAAACTGGGCTTCAACATGCAGCAATCCATGTATTAAACTGATCTACATATTTAAGATTAGTAGAATAATAAATATGGTCTAGGGGCAGCCATATTGATTTTTTTTTTACCTTCAACTTCAAGGCACAAAGAACTGTTAAAAAAAATCAAGAGTGTGTAGCTTATAGCAGCCCCCAGCTGTGGTGCCTAGTATTTAAATGAAAGGGAAAAAGTGATAGATTTTCCACTTGTGATTACTTAACAGTGGCAACATGCAAAAATGAAATATACTATGGTCAAGACATGTGCAAAGGAGGAAAGGAGACAAATAAACAATGACCCAACTGCCCATTTTTCCTCCTGGTTCCATGTCACTTATCTTTAAAAAATGTAACCAGTGTTTACATGAAAAAGCATGATTTATATCTCATGGTGATTGTGGTTCTCTCATGACTGGTTATCTTTAAATGCTTGTGTAAATGTAAAGTGGAATTTTTTTTACATTTGCTCATCTAACCTGTGTTTAATAACAAAAAATCCTATTTTTATCTACAAAATGAATGTGTACATCTAGTTCTAAGTCATATATCTACTTCTAGTCTACTGAATTCAGTACACGCGCAGCCATTTTGAATAATTATCTGTAATGTCTGTTCATGGTACAGTCCTGATAAATCCAAGGTGCATGCAGTTTTGTGCTATGCAATCCTCAATGGAAATAAATTGCACTAAAGCTGGTGATTTTTTTTTAATCTGCAGATGAAACTATAATAAAAGTAAGACTGTAAAAAAAAAAGTTGTGTAGTTAGTCTAATAGTCTTATGCCAATCTGTTTTAAACTTTGGGATTTGATGCTGTTTTGAAAAAAAATCTTCAGAGATGTATTAACACAAAAACAAAAACATGAAACTGTCCATCATAACATCTACTAGTTTAAACAACTAGTTTTAACAAAAAGTGACATTGCATTTTAGTCTTATATATAAGAGCCTGGATAATATTTATTCCTTTACAACATCACTGCCTGTCACCTCCTAAATATGACTATCTATCTATAAATAAATACATAAGTAAAGTAACACTGAAAGAGAATGTACAGTATATATTTTTGTATGTATTTAATATAAAGATGAAGATTCATAATTCATGTTGTTATTATTTTATTTTTTATATAGTATAGATTTATATAGTAACAACAAATCATAACGTTACACAACAATGAATTACATATAATTAACAACTGAACATGTGAGCTAATGCATTATACATAAAGGTGAAGAATATTTGCCCATAAATTAATACACAGCAATAAAAACACATATTGAGAAAGAGAGCTTTGACCATCTGAGCTTGCATTCTAGGGAGTTAAAGTTAAGTGGTAGAACTATTGATAAGGAGAATCTCTGTACAAGGTGGTAGTGTGGTGGTCATTAGTCAATGGCTACTTGAGATTATTTTCTTGCTTAAAGAGGTGGGTTGGACCCAAAGATGGTAAGAGTAGGTGATAGATGAAAAGGTTTTGAAATGTAATTCCAGAGAAGAAAAAAGACATTTGAGAGAAGATATTGTATTTTTTTTTTTAATAATTTGAGTGAACTCAGATTATCTAACTATGAAGGCTTACATCTGGTACTGCATTGACCGACTCTTTACTCTTTCTCCTACTACTACATACACATCAGTTGGCAGAGTGGCATTTGATAGATGTACAGTTTGCCACAAAGCAAGTAGTGGTTGTTGTATTTAACAGTTAAGAAGTATAAAATCTTCTAGATATATGATGTAAATAATTTTAGAGGCTCAAGTGCAATATCTTATGTAGACATCCTTTAAAGAGGAACTGTAGTAAAAATGACATAGTGAATAAAATTCCTTGTTTTTTAAAATATTAATTTATAGATTATTTAGTCAGTATTTGCCCATTGTAAAACTTTCCTCACCCTGATTTACATTCTGAAATGTATTACTGGTGGTGACATCTTTAATTCTGCCAGGTGATCTGCATGGAATGTTTGTTACTGAGAGTTCTATGCACAGAGGGAGATACTGCTTGCTTGGCAGTTGAAAAAGCTGTTATTTCCCACAATGCAAGGTTTACAGGACCATGATCAGGACCATGATCATGACATCACACTGTGGGAGGTGTTTCACCACAATATCAGCCATATAGACCCTCTGATGACCTATTAAAGAAAAAGTAAAGACTTATCATGTGAAAGAGGGTATCAGCTACTGATTGGAAAGAAGTTGAATCCTTGGTTATAGTTCCTCTTTAAAGCAGACTTAAAAAAAACAGAAGAATAACTTGCCCTTACAGATAATAAGTATGCATTCCCTTTCAAGCTATTTTTTATAAATCATTTACCAGGAAAAAATATCATTTGGAGATGCAGCTGTTCACTGCACAAAAAAAATTGCAAACATTTATTATAGGCCAGGGCATACAATCAAGGCCATATTAAACTGCTTTTGTAGAGATTATAGCTAGATCACTGGGTCATCATTTGCAGTGATGCAACAATGAGACCATAGCATGCTTTACTTAAACAAATGTGATGTACACAGGAACACAACATAATATGTACTTGTTCATCAGCAGATAAACTGGATAGGAGATACATTGGATATATTCAAGAAAAAATATATATACATATTTTTCTAAAAGAACAAAATGCAAAAGGCAACATACAATTCCAATAACAAAAAGAAGGACACAAAATCTGGGATAATATGTGACCATAATGTAACACAGTTTTTGTTTTTGGAAGATGCTATTTTTTAGGAATTCTGTTTACCTTCTCCTGGACAAATTCAGGTTCCTGAGGGTACCAGTTTATTTTTATTTATTTTAAAAGGGGTTAAACTCCATGGGTGTATGTTTGCTTTATTTTTATCTATATTTTTTATCTATTTTCTATTTTTTTCCAAGCTGATTATGTAACCGGCCGCTCACTTCAAGACTATGTGTTTGCAGGTCTATCAATATAAAGCTGATCGCACATCCCCATGGTTATAGTAACCTATTTCTTAGTAAACAGCCCTTCATCCATCAGCAGCAGCAAGCAAGCAGGCATTTTAGCATTCCCTGAAATTCTCTACAGGGTTGACATGCATTTTTTTAATGCTGGATTTCTTTTTAGATTTCAAAATATCAGAGATTACAGTTCATTCCGTCTAATGAGCTGAAAAAACAGAGGTTTAATCATCTTGCATTGAACTTTAATCAGCTTGGGTTATCACTTTACTTTTGGAAAACTAACTACATTTGTTATACCCAAATTTGCATATTAATTTATGATGAATGAATGATGCTCTGTAGCTGATATATATTTGTGATCACACATATCTGAAAACTGGATAATCTGTTATATTGCTTAAAATACACCTACGCAATCAATGAAACAATTTATCTAATTATAATCTAATCCACATTTTTTATATAATTATAGTGTAAAAGAAACAGAGTACCTATTAATATTCATGGCGCCACACTCTGCCTCAGACGCATGCGCATGAATTTACATAGAGGTGACAAGCAGATAGCTTGAAAATGCTCTACTTCATCACAGTCAGTGCATATATATATCTAGAGATGCTGTGCAGAGTATCAGTGTATGTAATCACTAAGCTTTGCTCTGCAGTGTGTCCTTGCATGTATGCACCAAGCCATGCTCTGCAGTGTGGCAGTGTGTCAGTGCATGTAATCACCAAGCCATGCTCTGCAGAATATCAGTGTATGTAATCACCAAGCCATGCTCTGCAGAGTATCAGTGCATGTATGCACCAAGCCATGCTCTGCAGTGTGTCAGTGCATGTAATCACCGAGCCATGCTCTGCAGAATATAAGTGTATGTAATCACCAAACCATGCTCTGCAGAGTATCAGTGTATGTAATCACCAAGCCATGCTCTGCAGAGTATGAGTGCATGTAATCACCAAGCTAGGCTTTGGAGTGCATCAGTGCATGTATACACCAAAGTATGCACTCCAGTGTGTCAGTGCATGTATTCACCAAGCCATGCACTGCAGAGTATCAGGGCATGTAATCACCAAGCTAGGCTTTGGAGTGCATCAGTGCATGTATACACCAAAGTATGCACTCCAGTGTGTCAGTGCATGTAATCACCAAGCCATGCTCTGCATAGTATCAGTGTATGTAATCACAAAGCCATGCTCTGCCTCTGCTAGTATCACTGCATGGAATCGCCAAGCCATGCTCTGTAATGTGTCAGTTCATGTATGCACCAAGCCATGTTCTGCGCTATATGAGATATGTTCATTCCACCACTAGCTTGCTCACTCTACAACTGGCAGCCATTTATTTGATGAACCTGTTAAAATTTGCCACTCAAGACTTGTGGTGAATAATACTGATACAAGCAAGTACTCTTTGAAGGGCATTACACTACTAAAACCATGCTATGGACATTCCGATTAATTATGTAACAAAATGGATTTAAAATATGTATCACTGGTCACAATGGTTCTAGTTACTTTTATTTCTCCTTATAGTATCAGTTTTAAGAGTATTATTATTATTATGTTCTGCTACTACTAGTGGTAAGGTAACAGTACTTGTACTACAACCTTATTTGGTGCCAACATGTCCTCCACAGCATCCTACAGAGAACCCCAAGAACTTCCATCACTTTCTATGAGTAGTGCTTAAATAAATAAATATAAATAAATGAATGAATGTTGGCAAAATCAACTCTATTACACCATTTAAAATATATATATATATATATATATATATATATATATATATATATATATATATATATATATATATATATATATATATATATATATATATATATATATATATCCATATGTTGACATCTTGTGGATTGACTTCTTATGGTGCAAATGATTCCCACTGGATGGATCTGCAATTCCTTATCATCGGATCACCTATGGTAAGCTACATCCCATAGGCTGGCTGCTGTTCATGGTCCTGCTCTCTAAGCAAGCAGCAGCATTTTAAAAGTGAAGAAGCAGGAATTCTACTCAATGTACTGGTTCTGAGCTTGGCATCAATAACTCAGGCCCATTGTGTCTCAAATGGTACAGCATGGGAAGAAAATCTATACATAGTATAACACACGTAGTACAGTACATGAAGTAAGACAGAATTTACAAATGTGACTAACAATCAGTCTACTGCTAAAACATACATAAGCTAAATGCTGCACTAACCTATAGGCACTGATATTTACCTAAACCGATTTGGTTTTTCTCTGTTTCAGCACCACTGTCACTAATCAGTACACTTGCATACATATAGACATATACATTCAAGCAAGCTCTAGTGAATAAGAATGCTCTGTGCTCTGAGAAGAACTAGGAACTAGTTACATACAATGATGGTAAGACGCATCAAGACGGAGAGGAGAGCGGCAGATCCTGATCAGCCAACACACAGTAACAGATACATTATTAGATATTGAGAAAGACGATACAGTACTTCCAGGTCTCCGTATTAAACTTTGCAGCTCTGCAGTGCTTACAAGAATCCTCTGGGCTTGCATGCCGTCTCCATTTTCAGCCACTTTTCTCTGCATGCTCCTGTCTTCCCATCTCCTTCTGTCTCCCTCGCTCTCTGAAAGGGGTCTTCTGGTCAGCACTGATTAATAAGTGTTTTTGTCAAGTGTTGCATAATAGAAAGTGGCTGGTGACCCGGCAACGACTAAACCTTCAGCTAGTTTATTGTGGAGAGCTGAGAAAGGGGCTTTAGGACAGAGACCCCAAGCACTGACCCCGCATTCATTCTGTCGATCCCCTCATTCATTCACAGGCTCAGAGTCCACCGGAGACCCCATTGTCTATCTAATAACAATAGATAGTTAAAAAGGAGGGGGAAAAAAAGCGTCGCCTCAAATTTCACAAATTTCATCAAGCACACAGTTATTCTACATGTGTGTGTTTCTAATTATCCATCCACCTAATATATATATATATATATATATATATATATATATATATATATATATATATATATATATATATATATATATATATATATAATTTTCTAAGCTCATATTTAGCTGGCATGTATTATAATTGTTGTATATTTGGGGCAGACAGATTTGTGGATGTATTAATCCCCTAGTCGTGTAAGACGATCATCACTCACTCACACACTCCTGCAACACTGAATTATATCTCTGGAAGGACACTGTTTATGCAAAAGAGGTCAGTCACTCAATGCAAACAAGAGGCGACGTGGAAAGTGCACTGTGAACACGGATATAGCGTTGTGCTGTTTATTGACTTCACTCTGCATAGTGCAGACATCTGATAGTTGGAAACCCAGCACTGATCTACGCATAGCCACATATGTGTCTTACTGGTAAAAGTTACTACTGATGTTTAAGCGATTAATAAAATATACAAATATACACTTCACTTGATTTGTTCTGCATCTGGAGAAAGAGCGAGAGAGACCATCTATCTATCTATCTATCTATCTATCTATCTATCTATCTATCTATCTATCTATCTATCTATCTATCTATCTATCTACATCTACTTATAACAGTTATAGGTATTAGGGTTAGGCAGAAGGGGGGGGGGGGTGAGAGAGTGAAGGCAGAAACGCACTGCATTCTGAGCAAAAGACTGATCCTAATTCCTAAATGATTTGAGCAGCAAGTTATAGAAAAAGTGGGGATCAAAGTATTTGGATGTGCTAAACCATTCCATTGTTCACTGCCACCATTGATATGCTAATGCTGCCCATGGCACAATAACAAAGAACACCTTGCATTTCTCAAAAGCCTCTTGTGTCCTGGCCAGAGAAGTTTATTATCAACTAATTAGCAACAACCTCTCGCAATAAGTTAGGTTACATTTTTTTCTAAGCTTTGAACAAACGTGAGTGAGCTGAGATGATGGGCTTGCCAGGCAGAAAAATAGGAGTTGGTGCTAAATAATTAATGCCTGCTGTACAATGTGCTGCTGCTACCTTCAGTCAGAAAACGGAGCACTGGCAGCCTGCCGTCCCAGCAGATTCTTGCAGTGGTCCTCCAGTGGTTCCCTGGTGCTGTTAGCACCCTTTTTCCAGCCCCATCTAATAAGTAATTTATGTAATAAGAAATGGAGGACACCCTTCTCTATAAGATGCTATTCTGTAGATTTATATCAATGTGTGTATTTGCACACACGCTAAAACAGCAATGCTACAATCTATGCTTTGCACACCCCATTCTATAAATATAACACCCTTTGTTTATTTCTGGCATTAGTGGCCATGATGAGTCTATAAATAGACAGTATTGTGTATCAATAGGTGCAGACGACGGCCATGTGTGTGCTTTGATCTCGAATGCACATAGAAATACCTAAAATACGTCATGTTGCAGAATGTTGTGTGTTTAAAAGTATAAGCAGGATATTAGCAAACATTGCATCTAGCACTACCTATCCAAGCCGTTTCCAGAACTGTCTGGAGAGCGCCTGTGCATGCATGCCTATTGCTCCATTTGTTTCAGTAGGCTAGGTGGCATGGAGGGGCAAGGGGACAGGACAGGTGACTTGCCTCTCTGCAATGGGTTTGTTCTCTGCAGCATTGGGTGCTGTCCTTCAGCACTCGTCATAGATTCACTTACACCTTCTGCGTGGTACTGTCTGCACAAACCAAACCTTTTCATTACATGCATTTGCCTCAATGTAGATTTTTAACGACTGATTCATTTAGTGCACAGTGGCAGGCTCGACCCGCAGTAATGAGTCTCCATAAATACCTTCATTTTTATTTTCAGCAACAACAACAAAAAATGTAATGTATGGCTGTCTGACTGTGTTGGTGTAAAGTGCTGTGTACGTGACTTGAACACAGTTTTTTGAGGTTAGCAATCAGTGCTGTGATTCCCGCTTAGAGCCTGCCCAGTAGGTGGATTGTATGCCTATAACTCCAGGCCCTTCATTTCCAATATGCTTAGCAAAAGCTTCTCCTGCATACAAATGTGGCCAGGTTAAGTTCCCATAAAAGACGTTTGAGGTCAGGGGACTTAATGGGACTCTGAGTACAGATGTTTGCAGATGACCTCTGCTGGTTCCTTCATTTGGAGGTATTGGGTTTCAAAACAGTATAAGCATCAATTGTGATCACGTCAAACAAAAAAAAATCGTACACATACATATCATTGGGTGCTCTATAGCATCAGCGTGAAAAATAACATGATTCAATTAAAGCAAAAATAAACAACTAACAAACGAAAACAAATTAAAAAATGAGGTCTTCTTGCATAAACTGGGGGCAGTTTAAATGCTCTTTTGTGCCTCCAGCCCCGGGGTGGTTAAATAGGCTGCTGATGCATGAGAAGTGACTGATTTAACTCATTGGGATGCAGAAAGCGGCCAGCCCTCTTTTGAAAAAAAAAAGGGGGGGGGGGGAGAGGGAAGGAGCGAGAAGCAGAGAGATACTGATAGAAGGACAGGCTGTTAAGCTTCCACTCATTACCATCCAAAGCAAACCACGAAATGAAACTTCTCCTGGGCTGAATCTGCCTTCTATGCTGCTGTCAGGAAAGAAGCTCTGCAACCTGCAGTGATCGAGGCAGCCTGGGGGCTATGGATAATAATAACCAGAATCCTAAGGGTGACCACTGATGGGATTACCTAGCATTGATGATCAATGACTGTAAGTAGATCATTTATTTGCATTTTCAGCATCTACCCTACTGTATGCATGGGCAGGCTTTGTCCTCTCTCAAGCTTTGAGTTGTGCATCATTGTTCCAGCACTGCAGATCTGCTGGTTGTTGCATTGCAGATACTGAGAGATGTTGCTGTGAGCATAAGTGGTATGCATCGATTTTTTTTCTCTTCTCTCCTCCAAAGTGCAATCCTCTAGCTTATACGACGTTGTTTCCTGGCTGTCCTGGTTTCTCCCCCTAATTGCACGTTTTCTATATCGCTCTGCAGCAGATGGTGCGGTTTTTATGCTTATGGCTTAGAGATGCTGTCCTGATGTTGTATGATTTTGTATTATATGGCTATCTTGTGTATTAGAATGCAGCATTTACAGGAGTCTTTCCCCCGACCTCTTATCAAGAATCCCAGCGAATGTCTCAGTTTAGTTTCACTATCGAGAGAACTGTCCCTTTACGCCATGCAAATGTGCCATGAATTCCAATGGCCCCCATGCTTCCTTTGTGTGGTGCTGAAGCTGTTAGGCTGCTTTGTGTGGGGGAGAGAGAAAATGGCGAGGGCTATTGTGCAGAGGGCATTTTCTTCCGGTACAAAGGTTTCAGCTATGCTGGATTTTTTTTCAAAGGGTCTTAGAGGGAAAAAAAAAGAGGAAACTGGGAATGTAGCAAGTGGACGGTGGGGGATTCAGACAGAAAGACATAGGAGAGAGAAGGAGAGAGATAGAGAGAGAGATAGAGAGAGAGATAGAAGAGAGAGAGATAGAGAGATTCTACCAATGGCTTTTGCTTAGTGCTAATTCAAGAATCATTTACACATTATTTATGGAACACTCAGCTGAGAGATAATATGTATATACATAAACAGAAAAATAGGGAGATACATGTATATATACATGTAACATATTTTTTTTTTTTTCTGCGATGAACGATCCAAACAAAAATCCATGCTTTTTTAATCGTTTCGGCATTAAATTCGGTCTTTAATAGTCTCCATACATTACCAGCACGCTCTCATGTATCATGTGTCACATACATGTCAGGAATGCCTCTGCAGCCCTGCTGCTGACGTTACATCATACGGAGCAGCGTGGACATTCCTTCATACCTGTGTCAACAGACTTTGGGACAAGGGAAGTCACTAGATCACTGCAGTGATGATGATGATGACTAATTGAATTCCATAAACAGGCTACAGAAAGGAATGCCCTGCCCTGCAGAAATACTTTCATGGGCTGATGGAACCCTTCATGCTAATTACTAAGGAGCCATCTTCGAGCGAAATAAATTATGGATAGCAAAAAAACAGACCATTCATTTATTTTGTATTCACTCTGAAGTACAGACCGTATGCCTGGTCATAGGGCCATTTAAAGTCTTTATCCAGTCAGATTTCTTGGTCAGTGAAGACAAGTGAGAGGGTGTGTGTGTGTGAGAGAGAGTGTGTGAGAGTGTGTGTGAGTGTGTGTGTGAGTGTGTGTGTGTGTGTGTGCGTGCGTGTGTGTGGTGCTGGGCGAGAGGGTGGGTGGGTGAGTTTGTTTGTGCGTGTGTGTGTTTGTGTGTGTGTCTCTGTGTGTGTCTCTGTGTGTGTGATGTGTGTTGTGGTGTGTGGGGCGAGAGGGTTGGTGGGTGAGTCTGTGTGTGTGTGTGTGTGTGTGTGTGTCTGTCTGTCTGTTTGTGTGTGTGTGTGTGTCTGTCTGTCTGTGTGTGTGTGTGTGTGTGTGTGTGTGTGTTGCGGTGTATTGGGCTAAAGGGCGGGTGGTGAATGTGTGTGTGTGTCTGTCTGTCTGTGTGTGTGTCTGTGTGTTGTGGTGTGTTGGGCGACAGGGGGTGTGTGTGTGTGTGTGTGTGTGTGTGTGTGTGTGTGTGTGTGTGTGTGTGTGTGTGTGTGTGTGTGTGTGTGTGTGTGTGTGTGTGTGTGTGTGTGTGTGTGTGTGTGTGTGTGTGTGTGTGTGTGTGTGTGTGTGTGTGTGTGTGTGTGTGTGTGTGTGTGTGTGTGTGTGTGAGAGAGAGAGAGAGAGAGAGAGAGAGAGAGAGAGAGAAAGAGAGAGAGAGAGAAAGAGAGAGACAAGGGCCTGCATCTGATGGTTATACAATCACTAAATTATGCCATCTCAGGTTAATATGATGAGCCTGGTCCCAAAAGGCCTCTAGGGGTATGACTGCAGGCAATATTGTAATGCAGCAGCAGTAACTATGGAAATACTGAAGAATGACTTAAAGCAAGTGCTACCAATGTGACTAGATATAAAAATCTTACAGGACCTCAAAAGACAATCTACCAATCCCCTCAATGGTCTTGCATGTTTTTAGCATTGTTTTATTAGTCGTCGTTGTAAGATCTGACAGAGCATCTCTCTTTATGTGCTCTGAACATATTGCTCTGATCCTAGCTTCAGTTATTGCGTGCTGTCTGTATTGCTGGGTATGCTCCTTGCTTTGTGGACTACTGACTAGTGATTTAGCTGCAGATGATGGAATGAAATCATAGTGCTGCTGTATAATGCAATTTCGTCCTGCATATTCAATATGAAAAAGTGTACGATAACCCTTTAAACAGAGAGGTTAAGCACTTCTTACAGAGTGATTAGGAAGCATTTTCCTTTATCCTTCCATTGGTTTTTAAGCTTTTCCAGATAAGTACCTTGGTATTTAAGCTTGCACAGCACTCACTGCAAGCGCTTTGGACCTTCACAGTTAAAAAAGGGGGGTGGGGGGCAGGTGATGTTATTAAAACCCACAAGACAGAGATCCGTAATCGATAAGTAGACGTGGAAAAGCTGATAGAGGGGTTTCGCCCTTGATTGGGCATTGCCATCAGATGGAGAATATTCAGGGGTCCAGATTGTGCTGGGGCTTTATGTGGTTTCAAGGACACACAGAGATGATGAGGACTTTGGGAGCCAACATCTGCCTGGCTGATGACGTCAGCGGTCCCGTGTAATCCTCTTGTGCTGAAGGCAGTTGCCTTATTTGTTTGGCTGTAGAGAGCCATTAATCCCTAATTCTGGATCAGCGAGCGAGGGGAAGAGACCGCACCGTGGCATCCGTCATTCCCCTAAATATGACCACAGATGCACCCTTTTTAAAGTGAGAGCTGCGACAGGGATAGGAAGCTGTGTTCTCTAGCAAGCCTGCCTGAAATGGTATTGTAAATGTCTGGAGACTAAAAATGTATATCTGTTATTGGCCTTTTTCAGTATGACACTGCGGAGGAGCTCTCTTGTGTGCCAGTGTGCCAGTGTGTGTGTATGTGTATATAATATATATATATATATATATATATATATATATATATATATATATATATATATATATATATATATATATATATATACATGCTACTTTTATACATGTAATATCTGATTTACAGCTGATATGTGTTTCATTTGGAGCTAAGTTCTAATTATTGTCTGTAGGTGTTTTTATATTACACATCTTCGATTTTGCCTTCCTTACAGCTGCCTGCAGTGTGCTATCTCCTATTAATCTCGTTGCTTTGTCTCCTTCTCCATAAGGTCTGTCCTCCCTGGATCTGACAGTCGAAGATGCGGATCTTTTCGCCATGATTCAGCTGAAGTTCCATATTAAACTGCCGAGGTACCGCTTGGAGATTATGTCTGAGGATCCACCCATGGCCACTGCTGAGACTGGATCTGCAAGTGACACATAGAATTTTTTTCCTGACGCCAAGTCACACAGACCCACCAAGAAAGGTCATCTATGGCCAATCTTAGAGGGCTTTCCTGGCTGCTCGCAAATTGAATTCAGAAGGGCTGATATGCAGCAGTCTTTGGTGCAGGCTTTTTTTCACAGTGACAGTCAATGCGGATATCAAATCAGTTTAAACATTTAAATGGCAGTAAAAGGCTTAGGTTCCTGTGTTCTTTTTTTTTTGAGTAACTGTAGCCAAGCCATATGGGTTCTCCATACCCCCTTGGGAACGGGCAGGTGCGACTGAGTTAATTTTTTCTCATTACACAGAAAGATGACACGTCCCGACCCTTCTTAGAAGATCAGCGGGTCAACGCAAGAAGAATAGAAGGCTGGTCGTAGCTGAATGTATCTAATGCGTCACAACCACTTTAATATACCAGATTCTATTTTAACACAGGAAAATAAAACGAAAAAAAAATCAGTATAAAGGACAATCGAGCAAGAACATTTTGGAACCCACAAAAGAGGATTGCAAATGTCTGTTAGTGTGCCTTCATTTTAAGGAGCAGATTTGTTTTCCTTTTTAGCTGGACCTCTATAGCACTGCAGTCAGACGCATTATTATAGTGGTATAAGGTATGGCAGAGCGAAGATGACGCGAAGGAGGGGTTGCTTGGCTGTCCTTGAAGTGATGCAGAACCTCTCGCCATTTTGTTCTGACCCAAGTCTCTGACTCTCCGTGTTCACAGCGGACCTTGATTTAATGTCATACAATTAAGGCACGCGGTGAATGCCAAGAGTGGAGCCTAAAAACCGCACTGAAGACCCCCCCCCCCCCCCCCCCTTCCGCACAAGAGAAGACCCCACAGCGCATTAGCCCTAATTGATTCGAGTGCAGTAGTCTTGGAAATGGAAATGCGACAGAATCAATGCATTTATGTATAATTATAGGACAAATGTACACGGAGACATGCAATTACTCACGCCTTAAACATCCATTGTGCACCAGCCAATTATTTAGGACATCATTGCGTGTACATTCAAATATGAATATTCTACACATTGTTGTGCTATTTCGTTATCTCTGTTTTACTGTGTCCTCCTTGTTCTCAACGACAATGTATAAACACTTTGAAAGCTGTCTAGTCCTGAGCGATGAAGCCACATACAGTAGGATATTATGTATACAGCGTCTTAGAAATGTATGGCTTTTAGCTGCATGTATTGTGAAACCTTAGGGAGGACATGGCAAGCCTGAAATGATACAAATGTGATAAAGACCTGGTTACACTAAACCTTTCATAAAACAATGACTAAACTTTGCTCTGCGCTCTCCAGCGTGCTGAAATCAGCACTTTACAGACCGACCGTCGTGGGCCAAATAGGCCTTCAATGCAGGTCCACAAAGCACAGATCAATAGCTGCTGTCCAGTGTTCAGTGCTGAAATCAGCGCACTGTAAATTAGACCGATAGTTATTGACCAAATAGGCCTAGATGTAGGTATAAAGGAGAAAATGTAATAAACCACTAGAAACAATGCCTAATGCTCTGCGCTGTCCACTGCACAGTGCTGACCCAGCACTCTCCATGTTAAATTATTAAGTGTAATTTTGATAGATGATAGATGTGTGTGTATATATATATATATATATATATATATATATATATATATATATATATATATATATATATATATATATATATATATATATATATATATATATATATATATATATATATATATATATATATTTCACCCTAGCCAAAGCAGATCTATCTATTCCTTCTCAAACAGGAAAGAAAGATGGTTCCACAGAAGCGTGACTAATAGCCTCCCCTAAACGCCATACCATGGAACAACAGGATATAGGTTGGAATGAATATGGAACAGACTGCACCCAAGCTGTCTTGCAGATAATCAATGTCTTGAAGCACGTCATAGCCCTTCTGTGCCAAGCGTGCACTCAGCATAGCAGTCATCCTAAACAAGATATAAACCACGAGCTCCTGTGCTCTGTGTAAGACAATTACGGGAATAAATGGCGTATTGGACTGCAGTAGTGCAGCTTGTGTTATTAGGTAATATTGCAGCAATGCGGCAGTCTCTTACAGGATAGTTAGTAGGCAGACCTTGTAGCTGGGACTCAGCGTAACAGTTCGAGATCTACTGGGGTCGCCTTACCAAAGGGGTGATAATTATTACTGGCGTGGGTTTATATTTTACATCCAACTGAATCTGTTTGTTTGTTTGTTGTATAATCCTAGAATAATGTATGTTGAAAAAAAAAGTATGCATTTTTTATTTGTTTCCAAACCTGCGCAACTCGCAAAACGTCAATTGCACGATCTGCTATTCTAGGCTCACCAGAGCTTGCTGAAATCTGTAGTTCTTCAACAATTTGAAAAACAATTTATGTACGATCAGAGCCCAGGTAGGGCTTGCTAAAATAAATGTCAACAGTAAAAACCATGTTGCATGTTCCTGTATTTTTTTTGTTTCTTTTCGTTACATTTGTAACATTTATTTTTGTGGCGCTGCCTTGTGATGTTGTTTTGTTACATGCATAAAACGATCAGTTGTGTTCGCACGTTTTGTTTGCTTTTGAGCCTGAAGGAAAGGTGTAACAAACATATATATACATCAGAGCCCATACAGACGGACGTCAGCCATATGATACCACATATTCTGATTTCTCTTCACTGTGATAGTAAAAAGGACGCAGTATACATTAAATATTCATGACATTATACAATATCATTGATCATACTATTAATAGAACATAGTCCATTGTAGAGTCAGTCTGGACACCACAATCATAGATGGAGATCTGAAATGGAAATACGTTGGAATTATGTCGTCACACTTTAGGTATACAGTATCAGCAAAGAGTCCACAACGTTTACCGATGCCAAAGCAAATACCCCCATCAGCCCTCCCATCCCCCCCCCTTGTCACCTCCCCCTTGTCACCTCCCCCTCAGTACAGCTCTTCCACAAATAACTCGTCGCTCTGCTGCGCCCTCTCTGGAGCATCATGGGCAAAGCAGGAGACAAAAGAGTGCAGTTATTATAACGGCAGTTTCACCTAAGCACTTAGTAAAGATACCACCACCAAGTCTTTCAAATCGTACAGCGGATAACATGTTATAGCAGTGAATACATGTCTCCCTGCATTGATGTATGAGAAGGGAAAGGTCATACAAAGTCAGTGTGGGAAGACCCAGAATCGATCGTGAAACCAGGAGCAGCTGTTGGCCTGGTTCTCTATAATGTTGAAGTACTGTCAAATGAGGTGAAGCGAACCTGTGTTTTAATAAATCAATCATGCTGAAAGTCCGTTTCACTTCACATTACAGTACTTTACATTGATATTTTAGTAACACGGACCTAATATGCATTAAAACATGCATTGCATTTGCAAGTTCACAACAGACACATATTACATTTATACCAAATGGAGTTAAGGATTAAGATTACATTTTCCCCAGATGTCCCCTTCTCCTGTATTTATTTATATCAACGGGCATTGTACTTCACTGCTGTTCCTCCAGAGATAATTCACCCAGCCAGAATTATGGAATTATTTTTTTTAACTCTGGGGCACTCTGGAAATTCTGAAATGTTGCCTAATTTCTAAAGCTGGCCATACACTTATACATTTCCACCCAATATTTCAAAGCAATTGATTCTTTCCTGAAAATAATTGATTCAGCAGGAATCAGTATCTATCACACACTGCACATCAGTTTGAATTCAAGCAGGGAATCTATTGAAAACTGATCAAACTGTTTGATGCAGTGCAACAATCTACAAGTGCTCTTGAACACCGCACGCATGCACGCACACACACACCCCCCCCCCCCCCCCCTGGTTTCTTCTCAAGGCATCTGCTCGATTTTTGGTGCAGCTTTTTCTCCACCTAGATTGACACACCAGCCACAGTTTATGTAAGTTGAACACCAGGGGAGTAATTGACCTATTACCCATCTGTGCTATAGACCTCTGTAGCCCTCAACTATATGAGGGAATCATTTGTCCAGCTGTCAATGCTGCAGTGCTACAGACCTGGAAGTTTGAAGTGGCTGCAATGTCCAGCCCGCCCTTAGCTGCTAATGCATGCTGGTAGATGTAGTGCGTAAGAGTTGTGAACGCATGAATGACTACATCTCTCAGCAGGCACTAGCACCTCAAACCTCTGAGACTGTGGCATTGACAGCTGGTGGTTTGGAGCAGAGGGCTCTACCGGAAGTGGTGATTATTTAATATTTAATATATTTATCTTGCCTCCAGTATTTTATGTGAAGCACATCTGTAACAGCTGGAAAATGAATGCCCTCATATAAAAATGGAGACATAGAACCGCCGAACACAGCTGATGGGGGACGCTACATGTAGCATCCACAATGATACTATGGGATCTACTGCAGCGTTTAGGCAAACGATGCAAAACCTTGCGCCATCAACAACCGCTTCCATTAACCACTTGCCGACCGCCAACTACCTATGGGCGCCGGCAAAGTGGCATGCCCAGGACCGCCTAACGCCTATCGTAGTCGGGTCCTGGGACACTAAAAAGCAGAGGATCGCGCATCCATCCTCTGGCATTAAGCTCCGCCCACCCACCGGCTGTTTAGAAGAGCCAGCGGGTTGTTAACCCCCGATCTGCCGCATGTAAAGCATATAATACACGTTGTAATGTATACAAAGTGTATTATACAAGCTGCCTCCTTCCCTGGTGGTCCCAGTGATCGAGGGACCACCAGGGCAGGAGGCAGCCCCCCTGGTAACCACACACACACTGATCTGGCCCCCCTTGCCCCCTGATCGCCCACAGCACCCATCAGACCCCCCCCCCCCCCCGATGACCCCTCAGACCGCTGTTTGCACCCAATCACCCCCCAATCACCCATCAATCACTCCCTGTCACTATCTGTCAAGGCTATTTTTTAGATTAGGTCCCAAACTGCCCCCTGGAGGCTCCTGTTCCCCCCTCAAACAAGATCCTCCCCAGACCCCCCCCCCCCCCCCCCTGTGTACTGTATACATCTATCCTCCCCTGTAATCACCCACTGATCACCAGTCAATCACCTTTCAATCACCCATCAATTACCCCCTGTCACCACCTGTCACTGCCACCCATCAGATGAGACCCTAACCTGCCCATTGTGGGCACCTGATCACCCGCCCACACCCTCAGATTGCCCGCAGACCGACCCTCAGATCACCTCCGAAAGTGCCTGGTTTACATCTGCTCTCCCCTCTAATCACCCACTGATAACCCTTCAATCACTCATCAATCACCCCATCACCACCTGTCACTGCTAGCCATCAGATCAGACCCTAATCTGCCCCTTGCGGGCACCCAATCACCCGCCCACACCCTCAGATAGCCCCCCAGACCCCCTCTGATCAACTCGCCAGTGCATTGCTTGCATATATTCTCCCCTGTAATCACCTACTGATCACCTATCAATCATCCTGTCACCCCCTGTCACCACCTGTCACTGCTACCCATCGGATCAGACCCTAATCTGCCCTTTCGGGCAACCAATCACCCGCCCACACCCTCAGATAGCCCCCCAGACCCCCTCTGATCAACTCGCCAGTGCATTGCTTGCATATATTCTCCCCTGTAATCACCTACTGATCACCTATCAATCACCCCGTCACCCTCTGTCACCACCTGTCACTGCTACCCATCAGATCAGACCCTAATCTGCACCTTGCGGGCACCCAATTACCCACCCACACCCTCAGATAGCCCCCCAGACCCCCTCTGATCAACTCGCCAGTGCATTGCTTGCATATATTCTCCCATGTAATCATCTACTGATCACCTATCAATCACCCCATCATCCCCCTGTCACCACCTATCACCGCTACCCATCAGATCAGACACTAATCTGCCCCTTGCGGGCACCCAATCACCCGCCCACACGCTCAAATCTCCCCCCAGACCCCCTCTGATCAACTCGCCAGTGCATTACTTGCATATATTCTCCCCTACCTTTAGGATTTCACAGGTCATTTTGAGGCATTTGGTTTCTAGACTACTCCTCACGGTTTAGGGCGCCAAAAATTCCAGGGCAGTATAGGAACCCCACAAGTGACCCCATTTTAGAAAGAAGACACCCCAAGGTATTCCATTAGGTGTAAGGTGAGTTCATAGAAGATTTTATTTTTTGTCACAAGTTAGTGGAAAGTTACACTTTGTGAAAAAAAAACAATAAAAATCAATTTCCACTAACTTGTGACAAAAAATGAAATCTTCTATGAACTCACCATACTACTAACGGAATACATTGGGTGTCTTCTTTCTAAAATGGGGTCACTTGTGGGGTTCCTATACTGTCCTGGCATTTTAGGGGACCTAAACCGTGAGGAGTAGTCTAGAAACCAAATGCCTCAAAATGACCTTTGAAATCCCAAAGGTACTCATAGGACGTTGGGCCCCTTAAGCTACAAAAAAGTGTCACACATGTGGTATCGCCGTACTCAGGAGAAGTAGTATAATGTGTTTTGGGGTGTATTTTTACACATACCCATGCTGGGTGGGAGAAATATCTCTGTAAATGGACAATTGTGTGTAAAAAAAATAAAAAAATTGTCATTTACAGAGATATTTCTCCCACCCAGCATGGGTATATGTAAAAATACACCCCAAAACACATTATACTACTTCTCCTGAGTAGGGCGATACCACATGTGTGACACTTTTTTTGCAGCCTAGGTGCGCTAAGGGGCCCAAAGTCCTATGAGCACCTTTAGGCTTTACAGGGGTGCTTAGAATTTAGCACCCCCAAAATGCCAGGACAGTAAACACACCCCACAAATGACCCCATTTTGGAAAGTAGACATCCCAACGTATTCATAGAGGGGCATGGTGAGTCCATGGCAGATTTCATTTTTGTTTGTCACAAGTTAGCAGAAATGGAATTTTTTTAAATTTATTTATTTTTGTCACAAAGTGTCATTTTCTGCTAACTTGTGACAAAAAATAAAATCTTCTATGAACTCACCATGCCTCTTAGTGAATACTTTGGGATGTCTTCTTTCCAAAATGGGGTAATTTGGGGGGTATTTATACTATCCTGGAATTCTAGCACCTCATGAAACCTGACAGGTGCTCAGAAAAGTCAGAGATGCTTCAAAATGGGAAAATTCACTTTTTGCACCATAGTTTGTAAATTAATTTGCATGCGGTTGATTCCTTTTAAACACTGCTTGCTTCATAGCCCTCTAAAACCGCTGCATTTACCTCCTGTGTGAAGTGAACTGGGCCTAAATTGCTAGGGAGATCTGTATTAGGGGTGGGGAACAAGTCAAATGGGGAAATGTAATAAGGAAACCATAGTGATAGGGTTGCAGTGAAAACTATTACAATAAAATATGTTAACCACACCCACTTTTTAGACCACACCCACTAGATAATACAATTATGAATTAACCTTCCACATTAACCCTTTCTCCATAATTTGTACCATTAAAAATACTTTTATTATTATTTTTAGTCCAAGGTGAAAAGTACTCACTGTAGCAAAAACCCACCTTTATTTCAAAATTAAATGTCGTCAACAACATAAATTGTGACAGGAACATAATATAATTTTGTGATAAACAGGAAACATAGCCCAATAAAATTTGTGGTTTTTATCTACAGTAGCAACCTTTATTTTTGTTTCCTTCTTTTTTTTTTTTTTTTTTTTTTTTTTGCTTTACAAAGCATAGTTACATTTATTTATTTATTTATTGTATTTATAGAGCACCAACATATTATGCACCGCTGCTGGACAATATTTTAGGTTACGGACAATATTTTAGGTTACAGACAATATGTAGAGGTGACATACAGCAATAGGACAATACAGGAATACAAGAAAGACCAGATCAGGCAGCACAGTATGAGTACAAGGTAATGCTTAGTCAGTCACTGGAGGGGAGCATGGAGATTAGGCAAGTTAGGTTCACTCAGATGCATAGCATGGGTGCACAGTAATGGAGGTGCATGATAAGGTAAGACACAAAAGGAGGAGGACCCTGCCCAAAGGCTTACAATTTAGAGGGAGAGGTAGGGACACAAAAGGTAGGGGACCACAGTTCAGCTGCGGGTTTAGAGCACTTGTGAGAGGTGATAGGCCAGAGTGAAAAGGTGAGTTTTGAGGGCCTTCTTGAAGATGGTGAAGGAGGGGGCTGCCCTAATGGGTGGAGGTAGAGAGTTCCATAGTGTTGGAGCCTTGCATGGGACTGTGTGATGTGGGGGGCCGTCAGGCGAAGTTAATTGGAGGAGCGGAGTGAACGGCTAGGTGTGTACCTCTGAGTAAGATCGGAAATGTAGGTTGGACAGGTTTTGTGGACAGATTTGTAGGTCAGACACAGAATCTTGAATCTGATTCTGGACTGGATAGGAAGCCAGCGGAGGGATTCACGGAGGGGAGCCGTCCTGGTGGAGCGATGGGAGGAGTGGAGAATTCTGGCTGCCGCATTCATGATGAACTGCAGTGGGGCTATTCGGGTCATAGGGAGACCAGACAGAAGGGCATTACAGTAGTCAAGGTGGGAAATTATGAGGGCATGGATGAGGAATTTGGTGGTGGCAGAGGTCAGGAAAGAGCGGATCTTGCAGATGTTACGAAGGTGGAAGTTGCAGGACTTTGTGAGGTTTTGGATGTTGCATAGATACATAGTTAGTTTGGTTGAAAAAATACATCTGTCTATCAAATTCAACCAGAAAAAAAACAGTAAAACTCCATCCTGAATTTGCACATTTTGAAGTTGATCCAGGGGAAGGCAAAGAAACTTACAAGGCCTGGCCCAATAAGCCTTAAAAGGGAAAAAATCCTTCCCGACTCCAGAGGGCAGTCAGAAAAATCCCTGGATCCCTGGGAATTACCTAATAATTATAACCGTGGATGTCCTTCAATGCAAAGAAAGCATCCAAGCCCTATGTAAATGCAGATATATATTTTCTTGGGAAAAAATACTTTCCAAAGAAAGACTAGTTTGAGCTAAAAAATGGGGCATAGCTAAAAAGGTCAAAACTGCTTTGGATCTTAAGGGGGCTTTATATGTTGGTACTGAAAGAGCTAAACATAAAGTACTTATACAGAAGACTACTTTTTTTAATCTCTCCTCACATGATTGGATGTTTGATATTTCACTACAGTATAATTCACCATTAGAAAATATGCCCCTGTACATATGAGGGTTAGCCAGAAAGCAACAGCTGTTTTTTTTAAGTCAAATAACCCCTTGGGGACCAGTCATTTCACCCCCCTTGAGGACCCCCCTTGAGCAGTTTGCCTGGTTTAGTTGTCCCCAGTCTAGATAGCCAGGGATAGGTATTCCCTGTATAAATAGTCAGGCATGAGTGTCCCCTGTATAGGCAGGTGTCCCCAATGCAGGCAGCCTCCATTACTCACCTCCCTGGGTCCTGCAATGAGCCTCCTGCCTCCTCTTTCCTTGACATGCAGCTTCACACTGCTGTTAAGTTCCGGGTCCCGGCTTGACGACATCATCAAGCTGGGACCTGGAACTTAGCGAAAGAGTGAGGATGGATGCTGGGCAGAGCAGAGGGAGAGCAACGATCACCAGGGGATCATCAGGAAAGTGAGTGGGTCCTGTTCTTTTTCTCCAGCTGCCGCAATGCTTCAGAGATCACTACGATTGGCGGTGATTGTAGGGATCATGTGATCAGGAGCAAATCGCCATGGCTCCTGATCACTGAGGGGAGATGTCAGCTGTCATATAAAAGCTTAATCTCCCCTCTGTCTTGGGTGAGTGCAATCGCATCAGGAGTGGCGTGCCTTCAAGGATGTTAGTGTTACGTGCACACTGCAGTACACGGATCATTTATTATCCGTGTACTGCAGCTCCTTCACGAACAGCTTCCTTGGACATCAGTTTCCCTCTTTCATGTGTTGTTCCCCATTGTAAGCCTCCTCTTTCATATGTAGCAACCTCTTTCATGTTCAGGAGCCCTTCGGCTGCAGCCACCCAAGGCTCAAGCCTTTGTAGCCTTTCCAGAAATCCAGCTCTGACTAGGGTGGCCACTTGCAGAACCCCAAAAAGGAGGACATCACACCCTGAAAAGGAGGACATCGTACTGAGCGTGCCAAACGTGTGTGTGGTCAAGCATAACGTGGGCGTGGTCATGGGTGGGGCCAAATATACATGACCTTAGCAGTGGTGTGAATGGTCTGCCGGGGAAGTTTGATCTCTGCCGTAGTGTAACCCCCAAAAATAGATGTAATCTGACAGCATTTCACCAAAAATACATGTAATCTGGTAG
This sequence comes from Hyperolius riggenbachi, assembly GCF_040937935.1. Lineage (NCBI taxonomy): Eukaryota > Metazoa > Chordata > Amphibia > Anura > Hyperoliidae > Hyperolius > Hyperolius riggenbachi. The sequence continues at coordinate 352,176,720 of NC_090650.1, forward strand.
AAGTTCCTCCAAAATACAGATAATATGGCAGTGGTTCCCCCAAAATAGACAATGTGGCAGCAGCAGTTCCCCCCAACATACACATAATCTGGAAGCAGTTCCCCAAAATATGCGAAACCTGGCAGCGTATCACCCAAAATATACGTAACACCCAAAATACATATAATCTGGCAGCAGTGGTCCTCCAAACATACACAATCTGGCAGCAGTTCCCCAAAATATGCAAAATCTGGCAGCAGCTGTGCCCCTAACATACATAATCTGGCAGCAGTTCCCCAATATACACTTAATCTGTTAACAGCGGTTCCCCATAAATACAGATAATCTGACAGCAGTTACCCCAAAATAGGTACCCCCAGCATAGGTAGCCAGGTCTATAGGTGTCCCCAGTATAAGTAGTCATGAGTATAGTCCCCAGAATAGGTAGCCAGGTGTATAATGTCCCCAGAATAGGTAGCCAGGTCTTTGGGTGTCCCCAGAGTAGTTAGCCAGGTATATTCATGTCTCTGGTACAGATGGCCAGGTTTTTAGGTGTCCCCAAAATAGTTAGGCAGGTCTATAGGTGTCCCCAGTATATGTAGCCAGGTCTTTAGGTGCCCCCAGAATAGTTAGCCAAGTGTATAGGTGTCTCCAGTACAGATAGCCAGGTGTATAGTGTTCCCAGTATATATAGCCAGGTCTATAGGTGTACCCAGTATATTTAGCCAGGTCTATGGGTGTCCCAAGTATATGTAGCCAGGTCTATCTATAGGAGTCCCCAGAATAGTTAGCCAGGTGGCCCCCCGGCAGAAGGGGCGAGCTCAGTGCAGGGAGAGTGGTAGGTACAGCAGTGTGAAAGGGGGGACATCTCCCCCCCCTTTCCTCACCTTTGGGCTCCCCCTTCCTCACTCTACCCTCTAGAACTAAAGTTTTGGGGTGGCTGGCAGTGGGGAACTTACCTCTGCCTCCTTCCAAGGCGAAGCAGTAGTGATGTCCGGTTCATGAGTCATTTGAGCCTGTTCTTTCCTGTGAGTTTAAAGATCAGACTTATCCACTGAACCGAATCAGTTCAGTGGATGAGACAGGAACTGCAGTTCCTGTCTCATCCACTGAACTGATTCGGTTCAGTGGATGAGTCAGATCATTAAACTCACAGAAAAGAACCGGCTCAAATGACTCATGAACCGGACATCACTATGCAGTGCTTGGAGCGAGGCAAGGTAAGTCCCGCCCGTTGCCAGCCACCCCAAAACTTTAGTTCTAGAGGGTAGAGCGAGGAAGGGGGAGCCCAAAGGTGAGGAAAGGGGGGGAGATGTCCCCCCTTTCACACTACTGTACCTACCGCTCTCCCTTCTCTGAGCTCTCTCCCTCCACACAGCCCAGCATCCAAAAAGGAGGACATCTGGCAGTCCGTCCTGGCCTTGTGCCGGACGGAGGACAAGCAGTCCAAAAACCGGACTGTCCGGCCTAAATCCGGACGGATGGCCACCCTAGCCCTGACTGGCACAATAGCCCATTCATTTTGCAAAAAGGGTGTGTGCATCAATCACCAAGTGAAACCTTATATACCTGGCTTAGCAGATGAGGCCTAATTAGCTTATTAATCAGGCATAGCTCAAGCAAATCTGCATTCGCTTTCGCATGCCAGGATATGCAGGGTTTTGCCAACTAACTCACCGCAAAATTTTTGCCCTGCGGGGGATTAGTTTGCGCAGCATTTAGCACTTATCCAGGATCGCCATGTGGAGGCCCCCCCCCAGGATCCCAGGAAAAGGGGGGCCAACAAAGCACTCCAAGCACCCTCACTGCTCAGAGACCCTGTAGCCGCCCCCCTGGGCGGCCACCCAAAACGCTGCCACCACCAGAGAGAGCCGCCCCCACCCACCTCCCAAAGGATAGGACCTACCCTATTTTGTATTGCGTCCAAGTGCATGCCAGGCCAAATGTGCGCAACTTGGGAGCACTACGAAAGGGGGGGGGGGGGGAACAGAGGTCACCCCAAGCCTGGTAAAGCTCAGGGGTGACTCTACACTACAGCTCCACACCCCAATGAGGAAACAGGCTGCAGACAGCCCATATAGAGAGGGTCATCCACCACCTACTTACAGAAGAAAGAAGCAAATGACATTTTGCAAAAAGGGTGTGTGCATCAATCACCAAGTGAACCCTTATATACCTGGCTTAGCAGATGAGGCCTAATTAGCTTATTCATGAGGCATAGCTCAAGCAAATCTGCATTTGCTTTTGCATGCCAGGATATGCAGGGTTTTGCCAACTAATTCACCGCAAAATTTTTGCGCTGCGGGGGATTAGTTTGCGCAGCATTTAGCACTTATCCAGGCTTGGGGTGGCCTCTGTTCCACTCCCCCCTCCCCCCATTTCGTAGTGCTCCCAAGTTGTGCACATTTGGCCTGGCATAATAATGCACTTGGACGCAATACAAAATAAGGTAGGTCCTATCCTTTGGGAGGTGGGTGGGGGCGGCTCTCTCTGGCGGTGGCAGCGCTTTGGGGGCCGCCCACACTTCTTAGCCTCCCCCCCAGGGGTGCGGCTACAGAGTCTCTGAGCAGTGAGAGTGCTTCGAGTTCTGTTGGCCCCCCTTTTCCTGGGATCCTGGGGGGGGGGGGCCTTCACGTGGCGATCCTGGATAAGTGCTAAATGCTGCGCAAACTAATCCCCCGCAGGGCAAAAATTTTGCGGGGAATTAGTTGGCAAAACAGTGCATATCCTGGCATGCGAAAGTGAATGCAGATTTGCTTGAGCTATGCCTCATGAATAAGTTAATTAGGCCTCATCTGCTAAGCCAGGTATATAAGCGTTCACTTGGTGATTGATGCACACACCCTTTTTGCAAAATGACAATAGCCCATTCATGCAGGAATCTTTGTTGTTAAAAACAAAACAGCATTCGCTATGTAATTATTTGGTGTGACAATTATAAGGTACATGGTGCCCCATGCTAAATATTAGCATGCATGAGACTCACATGTACTGGGCATATGTTTTCTTCAGTAATACTGCAAATACCTTCACAGTGTTTTAAATTAATGTTAAAATGATTAAAAGATAAAATTAAAAGTCAAATTATGTGTATTTGTGCATTACAAAATAATATTCATTTGAACAGTTTAGCCGAATTAAAAAACCTGCTATACACAGAGAGATCTGCAGTGCTGAAGGGGGTTCTATTATGCTGCTGTAGGACAGATCGGAGCAATGGCGCCCTTCATTGTGTCTTTGAGAAGAGAAGGCTGACATGTAAATGTTTAGGAGAGAGTTGGAGGTGGCACCCTCTATGTGATTGTATTCATGGTGCCTTGTGTGGCTGCACAGGTCGCACATGTGTCGCCTGGTGAACAATACTGTTCCCTGCACTCAGAAGGACCTCTTGTACTGCTCTTTTTTTCTACTCTACAGCAATGTGTCAAGTTACTAAGGCATCAGGAAATCTATTTGCAGAGAACAAAAGCATTAGGGACAACATGACTTAGCATAAATTGAAGGCCAAGGTACAGCGTCGCAACATGGAAAGGCTATTTAACTCAACACCCGTAATTATTTTTAGGAAAGTGTGTCCAAAACAGAAACAACCTGGCATATTAATAAACTGATATCTTAACCCAAGAAACAGTCAGCATTCATCTACTAAGCCAGTCTGTGCAGATTGTTGCACTGTAGAAGCTTAGCAATTATTTTTTTTCAAACACTCAGTGGCTACCACATTTATTCAGAATCAATTTCGGGGCCACATTAATGGGAAAAGCATATCCTTAGTAGTAGTACAAATGCTGGCCTGGGCAGACTTTCCTACAGCCAAAAAAGGTTCTTTTCAGAATACAGACCCCAAGGTGCCCATGTGAAGTTGCTAGAAGATTATTGGTAAATTACGATATTCTACTATTGGGCACTGGTTAATACCGATAGTAGAATATCTGTAAGTTTACTGATATTCGAATACCACTTTACCTAAACCTGTTCTCACACTAACCCACCCTTTTCCTACTGCTTACAATAACCTAGACCCCGCTGATATCTGTGCAGAAATTCTCTGCTGTGAATGTGCCCCTCCACTGATATTTGGTGCCCTCTGGTGCTGTTTGTAGCTGCTGAATTTCATTTTTAGGGTCCAAGTCAGCACTCCATTAACTAGTAATATTGTCCACTTGAGCCACAGGGAAACATGGACATGACCTTGCATATCAGTTGGCCTTTCGTTATAAATGAAAGAAACTGATATAGTGGAAAAGGACCCTAAGCATGCAGGATCTTGTATGCAGCAATGTGAACTGTGGGCTTTAGGTGCAGCAATTAGAGCTCAATTCTAGTGCAGCCCAATGGCATAGATAAGGAGCTATGGGCCCGATGCAAGTCATACAATGGGTCCCCCCAAGCACTCTATAACAATTGATTCGATGCACCAAAACCTGTCAGTGGCAACTACAGTGTCAGAGGTGCAAGAAGGGGATGGGGAACCAAAGCCAGCCAATGGCAACTACAGTGTCAGAGGTGCAAGAAGGGGATGGGGAGCAGTTTGTTAATGATTACCACTATTCAAAGCATCTATAGAAGTGATTATTATGAGCATAGGACCAATAAAGCGCTAATACTGCAGTTGAGTGAGGGCCCCCTCGGGCGCCTCTGGCCCAAGGGCCCCGATGCAGTTTCAACCTCTGCACCCCCTATTGCTAAACCCCTGGTGCAGCCTCTGGCAAATATACACAGCATGATGCAGAGCAGAGGCAAGGTCCTTAGAAGGTCTTACCATTTTTCTTTTTGCTTGTGGACAATCAGATAAGGTATTAGCCAAAGGTTGAAAAGTGTTTGACTCACCCGACTCAGCTCTCAGGAGATACATTCCTTATCTGATTGTCTGAAGAGAAGGTGACAACTTCAGTCAATGTCAATCTGTACTGTCTGCACAGAGCTTTGTGATATATATATATATATATATATATATATATATATATATATATATAGGGGCAGGGCCTGGGCATTCTCACAAGTTCGCTTCAGGCAGCAAAAAGTCTAGTACCTACCCTGGCCCTAATGCTGGGAATACACGGTTTGTTTTTTCGGTGATTAGATGGTTTGATAGATAATTTCCGACATGTCCAATCTCCCTTTTGATTCTTTCGCCGGCAAAAATGATAGAGAGGAGAAACGCACCGCAGAAACGAACCGTGTATTCCCAGCATAAGGTTTTCAGTTCTGACAAGATCTTGACAGAAATGGAAGGAATCACTGTTAGAGGAAAATGGTGAACTGATGATGAGGTAAGTATGTAATATTTATTTGCAAATATGTTTATTTCAAATTGTTTTACTCAGTTCAGGTTCCCTTTAATCCCCCTAAAGTGAATGAGTACCGATTAAAAAAAAAAGTCATTTACTCACCTAAGGAGAGGGAAGGCTCGGTCCTAATGAGCCTTCCCTCTCCTCTCCCAGTGCCCGGTGGATCCTCCGTTCAAATCCACCGCTGCGGGGGACTTCGGAAGTCTTCGGGAGCACTCGGGCTCCCGAAGACGGGCCGATCCATACTGCGCACGCGCGAGTGAGTCATAGACCCGCACGAGTGCGTCATAGAGGGCACTCGCACATGCGCAGTATGGAGCGGCCCGTCTTCGGGAGCCCGAGTGCTCCCGAAGACTTCCGAAGTGGCAGTATTTGACCGAACTGGTCGAATACTGTTACGGGGGATCCTGAGCGGGGATGCCCAAGTGGGACTAAAATATATTCTCACCTGAGATAGAACGAGAAAAACAAACAATTGTAATGTATTACAAAAGGTTGAGGGGCTAGAGGTGGAAGCACAGAATGAGGAAAATAGGTATTGAATTATATAAACTAGGCCAGTTTTTAATCCGACAAGGTAGGACAAGTTTGAATACGGTATTTTGGTAACCTTATGGGAACTCCACTTCAAAGGGATCCAGTTATCCCCATAGCCTGCCACCCAGGGGAAGACCACTAACTATTACAATATGTAGACCAAAATCCTTTATCTATTTATAAGAAGGGCTGCATAGAGCTGGGCCCCAATAATTCATAACTCTTCGTGTTTTTCCTGCTTTATGCAGAAATATTAACAATGGAGATCTAAATTATTGGACAGGACAGGAGTAAATACAGACTGATACCACAGTTAAGTTGACTGTTAGCTCTTGCTAGTAAAATTTGGCATACATGAATTGGAAATGCTTGTACAAGTCGGACCTGTGCATTTCTGTTTAAAAAAAAAATCATCTGGCCCTTTGTAAGAAAACAATTTATCATGTGAGCCATGCATGCATGAATGTAACGATAGACCCTGCAAGGGATGCAGTCACAGGGGGGCCCAGAAGCCACAGGGGGGCTCATCCTGAGAGAATAACAACTAAGGGCAAGTAGAGGAAAAAACTTTCTGCTCTCTGCACAATTGTTCTAATGATTGTAATAATAATGAATTATTCTAATGCTTAGCCACTGATAACAAATCATACAAAGTTGTGTAGACAAAGATTTGTAGACAGTCCCTATTCAGTGTGCAGGGGGAGGGGGCCCCGTCCAAAGTTTTGCAGGGGGGCCCAGCGATTTTTAGTTACGCCACTCCATGCATGTTGATATTCCTTTGGAAGCAAATGTGAAATAACTAAATTATGTTATATTACAGCATGTTTTACTTTTTTTCACTTAAAATATGTTTAAAATATTGAATTGATAAAAAAAATGATTTAATGATTTCAAAAAGGATAATTAGGAAAAGTTAAACTAGAATTTTAAACAAGATGTAAGTTGATAAATATTTTTAATTAGCTTAATCACTTAATGAAATAAAAATTAATAATTCAAAACATGATTATAAAAAATGATTATACTATACAGTGATAGTTAAAAAAAAAGACATTATTAAGAAAGCAGAAAGACAGCGTAGCATAGGGATTAGCAGGCACATTTTTTTTAAGTTTGATCTCCCGGTGAATTGGCCTATTTTCACATTAAAATTTACTGTAAAAATTCTTAGCTGTCTACATTTAGAATGGGAAAACATTTTAATAACATTAAACAACAAAAAGCCATGTCCAGCACAAATCTATGTTTCTGCCACTTTTGTACTGAAAGTTGAAATTCCCTTTAAATCAGAGCTGTTAAAAAAAAGCAAAAATGAAGTTAAAACTGATGATATATAAATATGTTTGAATGGTCCCAATCCTTAAAGAGAACCTGTACTGAGTAAAAATATTTAAAATAAACACATGAGGTAACTTCAAATGAACATTACATAGTTACCTTGCCATCAGTTCCTTTCAGAAGCTCACCATTTTCTTCTGACAATAATCCCTTCCAGTTCTGACAATATTTTGTCAGATCTGAAATATATCAGTTGCTGTCAATAAAATATCAGTTGCTGTCAGTTATAGCTGAGAGGAAGACTGATGTACCAGGTAATATCCATGTTTCCCTATGGCTCAAGTGGGCGATGTTACAGTTTAACAGTGTGCTGACCAGAAAGCTGTTATGGGTAATGGCCATTTTCAAAATGGAGGACGGAAAATTCCCTTGATCACAGTGAACATACAGGACGCAGGACAGGAGAAAGACACTGAGGAGTAGACTACATGGAAGGTAAGGATGACTTGTGTATGCTTATTTTGACTTTTCATTTTCAGTTCAGGTTTTCTTTAAAGACTGAATCCTAAATAGGACTTTACTAGCAATGTTCATGTTAACAGAAGTAGTGCTAATGGGTTTATGTACTTGTGCTCTCCCTGCACTAGTAATGGGTAAAATTGCTGTGCACTCCCTGCACATGTCACCATTACCATAGTTTAGTGCGTCAGGCCCTTTGTGTCATGCATCATTTTCATGGCTTCTAATTATATATCAGTGAAAGTTACACTTCAGTCCAACTTGTTATTTACAGCCTTGGATTCTTAAACTTAGAAGTGAGAAAAAAAACAAAAAAACAGGAAGGCTTGGGGCCCACTATGAGCAATTTTCTGACTTCGGAAACAACCCGTGATTTCAGAATCGCAAAGTGCTACAAATTTGTATGTGATTCTCAAAGCGATCATGAAGGAATGCAATTTGCCCCTGCATTCCTTTAACCTCCCTGGCGTTATGATTATTTCCAGATTTAGGGTCTAAAAGCGTGCAATTTTTTTCATAAGCTTTTAGACCCTAAAAGCAAAAAGAAAAACATACCACAGAGAGACCTGCAGCAGCTCCCGCATGAAACTCACTCAGGCACGGGATTACCACCTTGTTCTGTGGCTTTCTGTCCCGAGCCTGACTCAGGAGGTTAAAAGTGATTGCTCCTGGATCGCTCCAAATATGTTGCATACAGCACTTTTGCCATTGCTCCACAATCACAATGAAGCAGTGCAACCGCTCTTACAGGGTTCCACTGATGCAGTGCTTTGCTGATCACCCGCAATTGTCAAGTGCTACAGGAAGCACTGTATTGGACCTGGACTGAACCCTTTACTGGGCCTGGACTGAACACAGTAAGTGGCTGTCTTTTTCTATTGGAGTTAAAAGAGAAAACAGACTTTAAATTAGTATTGAATGTTTATGATAACACATCTTACATTTCTTTAAAACTTAACATTTATTATGCATCAGTAAAAAGCAACATAGTACATTATAAAACATTGGTATCCTAACTGGTTACAAATTCATGTATCATACCAATTTGCAATAAAGACAAATCTTTTTCAAACACCAAAATGGGCTTGGGAGTAGAAAATAACTCGCCGATGGTTTTGTTTAGCTCCAGGCTTGGCCAAAGCGATGACACGTGGAGTTTTTGGTCTTGGGTATCCTCATCATATTTTTCCCTTATGTGAGGATGTTTTTTTTTCCTTGTGCCGGATTGGCAATGGGATTTATAGCTATAGTTTAATTACTTTTCTAATTTCATTAATGTCTGTTGTCCAATGGCTTTTCGTGATGAAGTGAACTCTACTTGACGAAACGCATTGAGTCATTTCAGGGATTGTCAAACTATTTATGTTTATACCATTCAGTATACTGTACAACACCTGTTTACCTAATGGGCACCATAACAGGGAATTATTTGCTACTCCTGAGCCCATTTTGGCGTGGAAAATATTTGTATTTATTGCATATTAGGATGGTTTATTAATCTGTAACCAGTTAAGATACCACTGTTTTAGTTTTTACTGATACTTAATAAACAATAAATGTTAACCTCATTTAAGGTGTGTGGCCATGAATATTCAATACTATTTTAAGGCCCATTTCCCCTTTAAATTCCCATTGAAAAAGACAGCCCCTTACTTACAGATTATTTTATTATTATTAAGAATTTATATAGCGCCGACATATTACGCAGCGCTGTACAATATATATATATATATATATATATATATATATATATATATATATATATATATATATATATATATATATATATATATTTTGTCTTGTCACTAACTGTCCCTCAAAGGAGCTCACAATCTAATCCCTACCATTGCCATATGTCTACAGTGGTGTGAAAAACTATTTGCCCCCTTCCTGATTTCTTATTCTTTTGCATGTTTGTCACACTTAAATGTTTCTGCTCATCAAAAACCGTTAACTATTAGTCAAAGATAACATAATTGAACACAAAATGCAGTTTTAAATGATGGTTTTTATTATTTAGTGAGAAAAAAAACTCAAAACCTACATGGCCCTGTGTGAAAAAGTGATTGCCCCCCTTGTTAAAAATAACTTAACTGTGGTTCATCACACCTGAGTTCAATTTCTGTAGTCAGCCCCAGGCCTAATTACTGCCACACCTGTTTCAATCAAGAAATCACTTAAATAGGAGATATCTGACACAGAGAAGAAGACCAAAAGCACCTCAAAAGCTAGACATCATGCCAAGATCCAAAGAAATTCAGGAACAAATGAGAACAAAAGTACTGTAATTGAGATCTATCAGTCTGGTAAAGGTTATAAAGCCATTTCTAAAGCTTTGGGACTCCAGCGAACCACAGTGAGAGCCATTATCCACAAATGGCAAAAACATGGAACCGTGAAGAACCTTCCCAGGAGTGGCCAGCTGACCAAAATTACCCCAAAAGCGCGGAGAAAACTCATCCGAGAGGCCGCAAAAGACCCCAGGACAACATCTAAAGAGCTGCAGGCCTCACTTGCCTCAATTAAGCTCAGTGTTCATGACTCCACCATAAGAAAGAGACTGGGCAAAAACAGCCTGCATGGCAGATATCCAAGGCGCAAACCACTTTTAAGCAAAAAGAACATTAAGACTCGTCTCAATTTTGCTAAAAAACATTTAAATGATTGCCAAGACTTTTTGGAAAATACCTTGTGGACTGACGAGACAAAAGTTTAACTTTTTGGAAGGTGCGTGTCCCATTACATCTGGAAGTAACACAGCATTTCAGCAAAAGAACATCATACCAACAGTAAAATATGGTGGTGGTAGTGTGATGATCTGGGGTTGTTTTGCTGCTTTAGGACCTGGAAGGCTTGCTGTGATAGATGGAACCATGAATTCTACTGTCTACCAAAAAATCCTGAAGAAGAATGTCCAGCCATCTGTTCGTCAATTCAAGCTGAAGCGATCTTGGGTGCTGCAGCAGGACAATGACCCAAAACACACCAGCAAATCCACCTCTGAATGGCTGAAGAAAAACAAAATGAAGACTTTGGAGTGGCCTAGTCAAAGTCCTGACCTGAATCCTATTGAGATGTTGTGGCATGACCTTAAAAAGGCGGTTCATGCTAGTAAAACCCTCAAATAAAGCTGAATTACAACAATTCTGCAAAGATGAGTGGGCCAAAATTCCTCCAGAGCGCTGTAAAAGTTATCGCAAATGCTTGATTGCAGTTATTGCTGCTAAGGGTGGCCCAACCAGTTATTAGGTTCAGGGGGCAATTTCTTTTTCACACAGGGCCATGTAGGTTTTGAGGTTTTTTTTCTCACTAAATAATAAAAACCATCATTTAAAACTGCATTTTGTGTTCAATTATGTTATCTTTGACTAATAGTTAATGGTTTTTGATGAGCAGAAACATTTAAGTGTGACACACATGCAAAAGAATAAGAAATCTGGAAGGGGGCAAATAGTTTTTCACACCACTGTATATTATGTAGTGTAAGTACTGTAGTCTAGGGCCAATTTTTAGGGGAAGCCAATTAACTTATCTGTATGTTTTTGGAATGTGAGAGGAAACCGGAGTGCCCGGAGGAAACCCACGCAGACACGGAGAGAAAATACAAACTCTTTGCAGATAGTGCCCTGGCTGGGATTCGAACCTGGGACCCAGCGCTGCAAGGCGAGAGCGCTAACCACTACGCCACCGTGCTGCCCAGATTGTATCACTATTGGGAATGTGGGAATTTATGCTGTATTGACATAATTACACAATTATTGACACTGTAGGGCATTGTCTGTTATTATATCATCATGTTACATTGCACTTCAGGTACCCTTTAAAGGGATCTGAGCAGTACATTTATAAAATGTTTTCAACATACCTCAATGGAGGTTTGTTAATTGCTGTTTTAGTGGTGCAGCAGTAATTACGTACCTATGGGGGGCTGCTCCATAGCCCCCCCCCCCCCCATCTATATGGAAGCCTCCATCTTCTGAGTCTCATGCCGCAGAATCACAAATAAATGCCTGCTTCACCACTAGAGCCTGAAAAATTAACAAATATCCCTTGGGGGAGGTTCATTTAAAGATAATTCAAAATGTAAGATGCGTTTAAGTGCAGGAGGACAATATTAGTAAGAATAATTCCAATATTTGTATAGCACATTTCTCCTGTAGAACTCAAAGGCAGCACTCAGTATCAGTGTTAGAGAGTCTCACCCAAGAACTCCTTACTGAATAGGCATTGGCTTACTGAATTATGAATAACCAAGATTTGAACCCTGGTCTTCTATGTCAGAGGCAGAGCCCTTAACCATTACACTTTCCAGTCACTGCCGTATTAGTCCATCCCTCTAAAACCATAGGATGCAATTTTCAGACTGTGTAGGTGGTATTCTTTGAAAAACTCTCATTGAAAGCCAGAACTTCCATGTAAAAAGATCTTAGGTGTTTTATAAAAACACTGGAGATTGTAAAGAGCTTTCCTGGAATTATGAAACAATTACAGTTAGGGCCCATTCACACTTAAAAATGCTAGCGATTTGCGTTAGTGTTTTCTGCGGGTGATTTTTCAGAGATTTAACATGGAAAAATCACTGGACAAATGTACGTTTTTGGAGCGATCGCAATTAGCGGTTCTATGCATGCTAATGGCAATCGCTCCAAAATTGCCTGAAATCTGTTACAGGCAACGCGTTTGTGATTAGATAAAATCGCAAAACATCCACGATCGTGGCAGTGAGAACATTGCCATCGCGCGATTACCGCTTCAGTGTGAATGGACCCTTATAAAACATTGTATAGAACATGAACTTGCCTTCAAAATGTTGTACATATCTCCAAAATGAATAATAAAACAAATCAGGCAGTATAGACTATACTGGAGTAGAGACAAGAACATAAATGATTCAACAAACCTGTAATAGATTTTCTTTTTGTTATGAACCAAAAAGTTTTTTCTTTTTTTTTTTTTAAAGGCAATGACATGAAGTATAAACAGTGGCACAGTATTAAGTTGTCAAGGCAACTGCATGAAATGGTGTGGAAGACAATTAGTGAATCTGCAGTACAAAGAAATAGTACAAAGCTACTAGGATTAAAAAAAAATCATTAATAGTATCAGTAAGCTATTCCCATGTAGGAACATTTTCTTTACCTGATCTGTTGATTTGCATAGCAGAGGAAAAACAGCCATTAGCTACTCAATTTGGAACAGCCTAATAAACTCTATCCTTCAAAGCAGGTGCAGTGGCCAAGTATTTGTCTCAGATATCTCTGCTGATATTGCCATACTGAAAAAGTTGTCTAATAGTAAAACGTTAGAGAGGCACGTTTTTATGTTTTTGGAGAACATAGCAGAGTTTCACAGTGACTTTAATCGTAATACCAAAATGCTGCCTGGATTTGTGCACTCTCATAAAAAATCATGCCTTGATATAATTTGCAGCCTTAGACCCCAAATCTGACTGTATTTTTTCAGACAGCTGCTGTAGGTATATGCAGCATTGGACAGTTGTTTTGAGATCTACTGTGGGCATATCAAGGTCTGTCAGTTTGTAGTTATTACTTTCTATGCAGTAATTAAATCTCAGTTCAATTCACATATTAGGTAGGTTATGTTGCTTAAAGGACATCAAAGTGAAAACATTTTGCCCAAAAAGAGTCTATACATATTTCAGTATGGTATCTCTACACCAGGACCACTGCCTCTGTTTGCCCCCGCCAGGCTACATTTCCCTGCAATCAGTCCAGACCAAGACTAGGCCCTGACCACAAATAGCCAGCGAGCTTTGCAATGGATATTCTTTAGCCTTGCATGCACAGTTTGCTCTTGGACGCCGCTCTGGCTGCACTCCCATTGCCTTTGTGATTGCAGCAAGTGCACTCACAGCCAGTGGTGTAGCTAGAGATCATGGAGCAAATCTTTCATGGGGCCCTCCGATGTAGCCACTCTTGCACAATGCCACCTGCCACTATCCTATTTATATGCGTTAAATGGGCAATTTACATTCTCATGCAATCAACACTGCACATAGTTCATGGGCACTGAGACAAAGTCAGAGGGTGGAGGGAGACAAGAAAGTTAATGGTGAATACAGTAAGCACCACCTGGGCCCCCTCTGCTCCAAGGCCTGATAGCAGCTGCTATGGCTATTGTTACACCCCTGCTCACAGTACTTTCAGTGTGGCCAGAGCAGCATCCAAAAGCTACTGTGCATGCGTGGGTGAAGAATATCCAGTTTGAGTACAGTATGTGCACAAGACAGCAGAAGCACAAACACTAATTATCTTTCAGCAATTTTCAGTAGGGTCTGTTATTACCCAGGGAAAGTTTTTTGTCACCTAACAGAAGCCACTTAAAAATGCATGTCAACTGGGGTGTAGCAATAGGGGTTGCAGAGGTAGCGACCGCTTCGGGGCCCTCGGGCCAGAGGGGCCCCATGGGGCCTTTACTAAACCAAAGTATAAGCTGTTTATTGGTTTTGAGGTGGTAAAAGTCACTTCTATAGATGCTTTGAATGGTAGTATTCATTAGCACACGGTTCCCCATACCCTTCTTGCACCTCTAATAATGTAGATGACCTTGGTAGGTTTTGTTGCCCCGTATCAAGTGTTACATATAAAGTACTTGGGAGGGGGGGCAATTTGAAACTCGCACTGGGGCCCCGAGCTCCATAGCTACGCCACTGCATGTCAAGCTTGCTGGGTCCTATCTCCAATATTCACTATGGTGATAACTTAAAAGTAAATCTTTATGCGTTCAAAAATGTTTCATTGTAAAAGGCAGGTCGTCATTGTTAAATGTTATTGCCACAATTAATCCTTTGTAAGCTGGGACGTTTTCTGCATTTCTCTTTAGTTTTGCTTTAAAGTACCACTCAATTTGGGGTGAAACTCCATAGTGGGCTAGATTACCTCTTACTTACTTATCATCCTGGTGCTGCTTCTTGTCCTCTGCCCGTTCTCTGCCCCTTGTATCTCAGCATCCTCCTAGAAGTTCCTCCAAGAGGCATAGAGCAATTCTGAACTGCACAGTTGCAATTTACAAACTGTGCCTGCACATTGAAAGAAAGTACTCAAGAACAAGCACTTGCTCTTGCTGTGCTCACACAGTTTGGAGCTTGCACCTATGCAGTTTCTAGTCGCTGCTAGGGGACCTTGCTGGTTTTCATATTCGACTAGAAGATCCCGTTGAATATAAAGAGGAACATTGACGACAAGGAACTGGGGAACCCTTAGGATGATTTTTTTGGTCCCAGTTTAGAGGTACTGATGTTTAACTGATTTGGGACACACGCCTCTAATCCCTAAGGACCAGAGGCTTTTTTTTAATTCTCTCCCCCCCGATCAAAGTGATTGGCTCACAGTTATCAGGAGGTCAGAAGCCAATGAAAATGGCTTCTGATCGATAGGAGGAAGCTTGGCTGTCACATAACAGCCAAGTTTACTTCCTCCTGGAGCAGTGAGGACCGCAGTAAGCCACATCGTAAAATCAATGCCACATCAAAGTTAGAGAACCACAGATGTGGTGTAGATTCTACTTACCGTGGTTCCGAACCAATTAATCAATATAATGTTTACAAATGCTTGATTCTTAGCTCCGGAGACAATATTAACATAATCGTAGACACTGGAATGCATGGAATCTTACTATAGATCTGTATATAATTTGAAACATTACAAGAGTAAAGCAGCCTTTTTTTAAGTATTTTAAAACAGTGTAAGTGATGTAAGAGCATATTAAAAATTACTTTCAGTACATCTCATATAGCTTGGAGATATTTGAATTCCTTGCATCAAAGAGGTCTCCTCTGAAATAAGTACCATTGGTTGACAAGACAAGACACAGAACATTTACATCACGCATTTCTCCTGGCAGAGTCAACACAACAGATCTGCAGCCACTAGGGTGCGCATTATAGGCAGTAGCAGTGTAAAGCCGCATCTACACGCGTAGATGAGGCGGCGATGTTCCTTATCAAACAAGCCGCTGATGCGGCTCGATTGATAAGATCCGACAGGACGGATCTCCCCACCGCCTATTCCCTGCTCGCTCCCCGCGAGGGGACAATGACAGGGAATCGAGCGGAAGATAAGCGGTGCGGCGCGGGGACGAGCGGGAATCGAGCGGGTATTGATTCCGGCGCACGCGCGGCGAGCGGGGACGCGGTGGGGACGCGGCGGGGACGTGGAAGAGGCGATCCAGCGGCTAATCGAGCCACCGGATGGCCACCTCATCTACATGTGTAGATGAGGCTTTAGAGAGTATAGCCCAAGGTCTCCTCACTAAATAGGTGCAGGCTACATTGAATAGGTGCAGGTATTGAGTCAAACCCTGATCTCCTGTGTCAGAGGCAGCGCCCTTATCCAGTACACTATTTAGCCACTGATAAATTGACAATATTGTAATGCTTTAGGTTCTTAAAGGATAGGAAAGACCTTTGTGATCCGTGGTAATGCTCTCCCTCCTGCAATCTGTAATAAGGAGAAGTGGTGAGGATGGGGAAGCTCAGTATTACTAAATCATGCAGAACTGCTTACCCAAAATGCTTACCATTCAATACTCTGCTGTTCCATGATGGAAAGGCTTCTTCTGCTACAGCAACGGGAGCACTTGCTAAATGTTTAGTTAAAATAGATAACCTGCAATCTAAAATGTAAACATCCCACTTAATGGCAACAAGACATAAATGTTTAGGTATACATTAGAGTAAAGTAAGCACTTGTTCCCCTAATGCAGCATTATTTCCAGGCTTTTTGAATGGCGTTCCCATAGGATCCACTCCTGAAAAGGGGAACGAAGCACAGCAGTCTCAGTTAAAGTGTATTGCTCTATAACAGCATTTATTTTCTAATCCTTGAGATTGGCTATACACCTCATTTTATTAGTTTATTTATACAAACATCAGCACCCCTTTTGTTTCGCCACAATGAAATATAAATGAAAAGAATGCTGTTCCCCGATCCTGAAACTCCACAACATAATATTCAAGCAATGGCTTGAATATAAAAGCAGCCACGGCATGATAAGATAACATGGAACCCACTCTGCAAGGGTTAACAGTTTAGCCTGATAATGGGAACTATACTGGCACAGTAGGAGTAATAGTGCATTGATAGATAAGTGCAAGCCATTAATGTCAAGTAGATTTGAAGTGACTGTGTAGGCATAAAACATTCAAGAATATGCCTTTTGTAGGAGGTGAGCTTTTAATTGTGCTTTAAATATAACATGTGGGGAATGTGCGGGTTGAAGACTTAACAAAAGTGCACTCCAGAGGTAGAACAGGTCACAGAGTTGTCTCCCATACAAATAGCACAATTACCAAACTGGGGTACCAATGAGATCAGTGTGACCTTGAGTAGTCAGTTGATAAAGGGTGCTGGTTTTCCACTTTACCTGTTCATCTTATCCAGTTCATCTGAAATCCTTTGATATTTAAAGAGCCTATGGCAAAAAATTGGGTTTGTAACTCATCTGAATCTGCACTCTGGAACTGATCACACACTGGAGTGCTAAATTTACTTTTTAGAGCATTTTGCCCTGTGAGTTATTTAATTATATCCTTTCTTCAAATCTTCAGCTCCTGTCAGGCTTGTGAGATCCCAAAAAAGGCTTCCACCTGATCTCTTTTTGTTCATAACTGTAAGTGAAAGAGCACCTATAATGACTTATAGCAGAATACAAAAGGTATCCAGGATACACAGTAGTGGATGATTGGTGTCAGGACACCTTCTGGGGAAAAGACACAGGAAACAAAAAACACGGGAGCCCAATAGTGTAATATGTTTAGTCAAAATTGTCAATGTAGAAGATAAGAATCTACTCACAAGAGTGGGTTGCAGAGGGGCAACCGACCACAGGAAGCAGGTGGAGACAATTAACCCGACTCCACTCGGGGAGGTCACTAAGGACCTGGATGCGGTCGCTCTCCTTGGAAAAAAGAAGGGAGGCAGATGTCCACCGTGGTGTAAAACACATATGTTCTGCCTCCACCCCTCACACGGGTATCGTATGGGGGTTAGGGATGCACTAAATGGTTTAAAGAGGCGCCCTGGTGGTATATAAAAGCGTTTAAAAGCAGTTTTAAAACCGAGAAACGTTTGAGGTTGCTTACTTCAAGGACAACAAATCTTTGTAGGGACAAAAGATTTTATTGGTAGCACAGGCAATGCGTTTCACGGGTCTGAGCCCGCTTCCTCAGGCCAATAGCAGTGCCAGGCCTATTGAAATAGCAAGCTTAGCAGTGCCAGGCCTATTGAAATAGCAAGCTAAGGGAGTCTCCCTTAGCTTGCTATTTCAATAGGCCTGGCACTGCTATTGGCCTCTTTAAACCATTTAGTCCAGGATACACAGTTTTACATAATTATCTGTTTTCTCCATCAGAAACACTTCCTATCTGTATATATTGCTTTGTATTGGTATGCAACCCTGCTCTTTCAGTGATGTTTAGCATAGGCTATGATGTCATGTAGTCTTCTTTCCCAAAGAACTCTTGGAGATCAAATGATGATCTTGCTCACTCCACAGAGGGGAAAACAATTAACATCACTCAGGGATCACCTTGCCATTAGAAAAGATGCCGGCATCTCTGATAAATCTGAGAATGTAAATCAGGGTGAGGTAAGATTTTACAATGGGCAAACACTGACTTATTTGTAAAACAGGAAAAAATATTCATTAACTTATTTATTAAAGTTCCTCTTTAAGAAAGACGTTAACTTGTGTTAAAATCCTGTAAAGTAAAGAACTCCTATGAAAAATATTATGTATGACGCTGTGTTATGATTGATCCATGTCTGCCTTCAATTCCTTCTTTCTTTGCTCTGAAAATGTTGTAATTTTTCGTATGTTTTGGAGGAAGACTCACACTTAAAGTGTACCAGAGCTGGATAATACAAAAGTTTTATACATACCTAGGGCTTCCTCCAGATTATTGGGAGGGAGGGGCACATATTATCAAGATTTGTCACAACTGATTAACCCGTAAACGAAAGAAACCGTGATTTAAAAGTGGAAGGGGAATCAGACAGGAAATTCTACACTCAAACCAACTTAAACAGTTCTGGGATTAAAGACCCATTAAGGTACTCAAAAATTCAGCCAGCCAAGAAAAAAAAAAGTCTTGGAAAAGAACTAGAGACATAGAAGCAAGGGGTGTCAGGGAAACCTGGGTAAAACGGTAGGCACAGGCCAAAGAAATACAGGCAAATGTAGAAGACATTCTCAACTGTCCTGTGTTCCACGGGGGGCAACCAAGAAATTTATAAAGTATTTTATATAAATACATGAAGCCAAGTCAGCCAAGTTGCAGAGTGTTTGGACTCTGAGGCAAGAAAATATGAATAAACATGTGAAACAGCTCACTGATAAAACTTAACAGTTCAAAAGTGAGAGTATAGATCATTATTCATGATAGGGTTGTCTTAAACAAAAATAACATGAAAAACTTAAAACACTTGAAAGTCGAAGGTACTGAATCTCTTTGCAATAACAGAAGCTTGCATACAGGGTCCACATACAAGGTGCATTGTGTGCCTCCTCTTGGGCTTCCACACAGAAATTTAAATTCTGGACCTTCTCCACTTCTCCAGGCTCAGTATTGGTTCAGTAACTTCTTGATGCAGGCACTGCCTACATATTATTCTCCTGGATATAGCTCTGCACCCTCTGATTATGTAGTGTATCATCATACTGTATTCTCAGATTTACTTCAACTTCACTTCAAGGCCTAGTATATTCAAGCTAATATTCATCTCCAATCCAAAAAATTATTTGATAACATGAATCAGTTTTACCCAGTGTTATTGTTGACCAATTGGAAACAGCCAATAAATATATGTTATTGGTAGCTAGGTGACTGGACATGCAGATAAATTGGTCATGCACATGTTTTGCCATATACTGTAAACAGCATGTACGCATGATCAATTAATATTAGATTAAATAGCAGAAAACTCACAGGACCTTGCTGGAAACAAGAAATCAGATGTAAGGGCCATCATGCACATGTGTACATTGAGGTGGTATTCCAATTCAATCAATTACCGATGAGGAAATCAGTCATAATGACCAACTGCCTGGAGGGTGGGCCATGGATTTAATCATCTGTATTAGGACAAAGGGAGACATGTGCCTTTTTTTAGTAATGAGCACGAATTTTGCATAATCGTAATTTCTCATCATAAATTTGCAATTATAATGTGAAATCATAATGTGAAATTTCAGGAAAATTATTAATTTTATTTGAAAATCACCACAGGCAACACCCGGGCCGAGTGTCCGGCCGACACTTCCTTAACGGTGATGCTACGAGTCATCATGCCACCCGCTACGCGTCATCATAGTGGCTGGCGTGACAGTACTGCACATGCGTGTTGTAGAGTTAGAAAACCACGCATGTGCAGCACTGTCACGTGGGCCGCCGTGATGTTGCGTAGTGGCCGCCGTGATGACATGTAGCGGCCGCTATGGTGATGCATAGCGGCCACCGTGATCACGTGTAGCGTCACCGATAAGGAAGTGTCGGCACGAGTGTCACCGGTGGTGAATTCTGCAGTTGGACCGGGAGAGGAGCCAGGAGGACGTCGGGGGACATCCCGATCTATGGTGCTTGGAAGAAGCCCCAGGTAAGTCCCAATTTTGTTTATTTTTACTGCTCAGGGTCCCTTTAAAGCTATAGGCTTTCTATACACCAGCAGTTATGGATGTAAATACATACAAATATCAAAGCGCTACAGCAAAACTAAATAGTCCAACATAAAGTCCTCAGGAGTTCACTACAACTTGGTTTAGGCAACAACTAACATAAACAAATACTTAAAAGAGGTTAAAGATGCAGCGCACATCCACTAAAAATCAATAAATGCAAATTATTAAAACTGCTAATAATAATTTTCCTTATGTCAGTTGGTTCACTCTGTTCAAATATTCATATGTTATCCACCACCAGAAGGGTGCAGGGTGTAATTCTGGTGGTGGATAACATATGAATATTTGAACAGAGTGAACCAACTGAAAACATAAGGAAAATGATTATTGGCAGTTTTATGAACTTGCATTTATGGTTATATGGTTATGGATGTAAGCCTGGCTTCAGGGCATGAAGAGATGATTCGCATTTTCAGCAGTGGTGCATTGTGGGTAAATCTGAATTATCGCAAATACCTTCTGTTTTAGGATGGCAAACCACATTAAACATAAAGGAGAGTAATAGATAAGTACTAACTGTGGAGAAAATTAAGGTACATTAGACACAGGGAAAATATATCAATAATTACAGGGCCTGGGTTGATAGAGAAACATGCATTTCATGAGAGGAGGCGGATAACTATCTATAGGACATGAGTAAAGTAAAGAAAATATAAAATGCAAGTTTGGGAGTGGAACTATAGGGGAGCAGCCGCTGTGACTGAAGGCAGACCCAGATCTGTGGGGGGCCCCAAATATTTAGCCTATTTCCAACACAGGAGTAGACCCCATCCTCCACACTGGGTGTTGTTGTGGTCTTTCTTGTTCTAGGTGGCAGGAAAATGATGGTTACACTTGTTAAGTTTCCCGTGGCAGATGAATCTGTAGGCATCACCAATTGGGGGAAGGTGGAAGTGGGTGTGGGTTATCAATAATGAGGACCAATCAAAGTTTTGCTGGGGGTTCTCATGATTTGTAGTTTTGGTAGAACTAATTACAGGGATGGGACTGTAGTATATTTCCAGTTGGGGGAAGAAGGATGGAGGTATTTTACCATTAATGGGGAGAGGGGGAAGAACAAAAAGTACACAGGGGTATCAGAGCATTCTCTATGGAGGAAAGATCAACACTAGTTACAGGATCACTGGATAAGTTAATGGGACACTGGGTACAAAGAGGGGATAAATTAGCTTCAGATATTTGAGGTTGAAGAACACTGGATATGTGAAAGACTATAATACTGTCTACGGGAGCAGAAACAAGCATTGTATATATGAGCAGTGGAGCACTGGATACAAGGGAAACGTTCAGCTTAGATAAACTATTTGATAAATGCTGAAGTATTGGATGTGAACAGAGGTAATAACAGTCATATTATTTGCTATTTTGTAGGGTACAATTTTATTATATTACCTGGAGTTATATCAAACGTTTTTGGTAAGCTAGAGATACCAGGGTTCTTTAAAGGGACTCCGAGCTCTAAATATAAACAAAATTGGTACTTACCTGGGGCTTTCTGAAGCCCACCGTAGGTCGTGAGGTCCCCCGGTGTGATCCTGGCTCCTCTCCCGGTCCCTCCACCGCATACCGCACCACCGGCACCCATGCCGGGTGTCGGGCTCCCACTTCCTGAACCGGGAATCTCTACTTCATTATGCCGGCCACTGTGCGTCATCACGGCAGCCGGCGTGACAGTACTGCGCATGCGCGATTTAACCGCAGCAGCTGACGTAATGAAAAAGAGTGTTCCAGTTCAGGAAGCGGGAGCCCGACACCCGGCGCGGATGTCCCCGGTGCGGTATGCGGCGGAGGGGCCCGGGAGAAGAGCCAGGAGGACGCCGAGGGACCTCCCAACCTACGGTGGGTAGAGATGGCCCAAACCTCCGATTTTAGGTTCGTGAACCGGGTTTGCCAACTTCTGCAAAAGTTCGGTTTGTGCAAACTTTTGCGGACCGCAAAAGACTTCAATGGGGAGGCGAACTTTGAAAACTAGAAACACTTATGCTGGCCAGAAAAGTGATGGAAAAGATGTTTCAAGGGGTCTAACATCTGAGTTTTTGCATGGATGAGTGGGATAGACGGCAAAAGTCCCCAGGAAAAATCTGGATCTGATGCAAAGCAGCGTTTTAAGGGCAGAAATCACATTGCATGCTAAATTGAAGGCCTAAAGTGCTTTAAAAAATCTTGCATGTGTATACATCAATCAGGGAGTGTAATTAGAGTAGTGCTTCACACTGACACACCAAACTCACTGTGTAACGCACCGCAAACTGCTGGACTGGGTCGCACCATGTTGAGAGTGCAGGCGATAGCGGTTTTCAAGCCCATATGGTCGCCAGGCTGAGGTAGCTCAATGACAGAACAACAGTGATTGTCCAGCTGATCGAATTTGGTCTGTCCACAATTAAGCAACGACCTTATTATCTTTGGTGTGCCAGCCCCTGAGACACTGATATAGCCGGTCGGTCATTGCTTCATTGTGATATGCAAGCCCCTTCACCGCAGCAAGGTAACGATCACAAAGGGGAACTGACACATGTACATGCCTTTTGTTTTGTTCTTGCAGCCGCAGTGCAGCCAGAAAAATAAGGCAGGCATGTACACGCACCAGAAAAATTATTATAACGGCCGCTGCTAGCAGCGGCCTTAAAAATTCAGGAATCCGCCTGGAGTCCTGTTGGTGGTGGCAGAGAAGGCAGTCAAGTGGCCTGCAGGCAGAGATGCTGTGTGGGGACCGACTTAGTCTCGGGGCAGGCAGTCACACAGCGTGCAGGCAGAGATGCTGTGTGTGGGGACAGACTTAGTCTTCGGGCAGTCCTGAGCGTGCTTTTCAGACCAGGTATCCGTGGTCAGATCGACCCTTGACCCAATGCTGTGTGCCAGAGATGTCACCACTTGCCTTTTAACATCATGGTACAGTTTAGGTATCGCCTTTTTTGAGAAAAAATTGCAGCCTAGTATCTTCCACTGTGGTGTGTGGCTTTGCTTTTGTGTGCTGCTTTTCCTCAGGTGGTCATCCCATTGCAGTTTGTGCTTTGTAATCATGTGCCTTCGTAAGGTGGTTGTCCCTACGCGGGTCTTGGTCTTTCCACGACTCAATTTTCGGTGGCAGAGAGTACAGATGGCATTGCTCTCATCTGAGGCAGACACACAAAAAAGTGTCCACACCTCTGAGCCCTGGGGTGATGGCACTTTGGTGGTGGCGGCCGACTGAGTGTTAAGTGGGGTGCCAGAATCAGAGCAGGAGGAGGAAGATATGTCACGCTTCAGTGCGGAAGCTGAGAAAGATGAGGTGTTCTGTGTTATTCAACTACATCCTGACAATGTTTGGGGTTGATGGCACGTGCCTTCTTCTGAACACTGTACTTTGGTCGAGGGCTGCACGAAACCACGACAGCGTGACCTCGAACAGACCTGCCAGGTGGCCTGCCTCTGGCTCTGCCTTTTGTTTTGTCCATATTGGGGGGATGAAGTGAAAGGTATGCACTGACTTGACTAATACAATGTACGGTTACACAGGTGCAGCGAACAGGTATGCACGGAGAGATATATCACACTGCGTGCGCTCACATGGGTAGGTGGGTGCACTGAGCAACAGGTAGGTAGGTATATGCAGTGCTGCTGGGTAGTACAAATGTGCACCTGTCACACACACACACGTACCGTGAACAGGTGCAATGACTGGTGGTATTAACAATGCGTACGCTCATGTAGGTAGGTAAGTAGGTAGGTGGACTAAACAGTGTACAGGTGCAGTGACTGGGATTACAAATTTGCAGCTGCACACACACACAGGTAGTCACTGAATGTGCTGTGCCTGGCAGTGGAATTAAGGGGCCAAAGGCCTGCTGCGACTGACTGACAGGGCTGTACATAAATATAATGCAAGTGGGCCACACACACACAAAAAAAATAGATCACAAGATTAGCTCTCAAAAGAGCTGTTGAGGGGTGCTTTTTTAGCAATAAGAATCAGCAAGGAGCAAGGTAACATGCCTACAAGAGCCTAACTAAGCTTTCCTTATGAGAGTCTGCAGCAACTCTCCCTTCACTAATTACTGCAGGCACACGAGTGAGTCCAATGCCTGATGCTGCCTGCCTTTTATAAGGGGGGTGGGGCTCCAGGAGGGAGTGTAGCCTTATTGGCTACAATGTGCCTGCTGACTGTGATGTAGAGGGTCAAAGTTGACCCTAATGATGCACTATCGGAACCACGGAAGTTCGCTGGGAACCGTTCACCGGCGAACCTTTTGGGCCATCTCTAACGTTGGGCTGCAGAAAGCCCCAGGTGAGTACCAATTACATTTATTTTTTGAGGTCAGGGTCCCTTTAAAGAGGAACTGTAACCAAGGATTGAACTTCATCTCAATCAATAGCTGATACCCCCTTTACCATGAGAAATCTTTTCCTTTTCTTGAATAGATCATCGGGGGGGGGGGGGGGGGGGGGTATGGCTGATATTGTGGTGAAACCCCTCCCACAGTGTCATGTCAGGTCCTAGGTCTGTCTTGTTGCATTGTGGGAAATAACAGCTATATCCAGCTGCCAAGCAACCAGTATCTCCCTCTGTGCATATGTACTGTATAGCTAAAAAAAAACCTTTTTGCCTTTTGCAATGTTAGTGGGAGTGCTTATAAATAATCAGCACTGCGTAATATGCTGGCGCTTTATAAATACAACTAATAAATAATTAAATATTGGCAGTTAGTGCTGTCTAGTTTTCTTCTTGGCTGCCAGTAGTAAAGATGATAACGTTCAGGCTCATTGTGGATCAAACAACATGAACAAATTACATGGCGAATACACTTTGTTGATCTCTCTTCTATTTTTTTACTTCTCACTTTGAAATGTATCGATTTATTATTTTTCCTTTTTTACTAAAATACCCCTTTAGAGTAGGGATATGGCTGTCTATCAATCAAAGTGTGGTCCACAGTTTTATTATTTGTAGAATCCTAAGATGTATACATCATTGGTTTGAAACAAATATATAAAGTGCCATATATTGCCACATATTGCCATCTAGTGAAAAAAAAATATATGACAGTTAATATTTACTTAAAGCAAACATGACATTTTTTCACTTGGTATCCTATCTTTCATGTCCTACATATCTATATAGCATTGTTTGACAAGAGCACAGTGCCGTCTCTTCTTTATAGACAGAGCTTCAGAACATGCTGCCATAATGCTTTTTGCAATTCCTGAAAAATGTAGTAGCTCATTAGCCTGTTACATCTCCCATATACATCCTGCTCAGGGCCGTATACAGCGGTATCTCAGATTGCCCGAAACAACTGTGTGCTCTGAAGACAGTATGTATATAGTGGTTACGGCATAGTGGTTAGCACACTCAGCTTGCAGCGCTAAGTTCCTGGTTCCGATCCCAGCCTGGGCACTCCCTGAACAGAGTTTGTATGTTCTTCCGTGGCTGTGTGGGTTTCCTCTGGGCACTCTGGTTTCCTCCCACATCCCAAAAACATAGAGAATTGGCTTTCCCTTAAATTGGCCCTAGGCTACGATACATACACTACAGGATACATACATAGACATATGACTATGGTGGGGATTAGATTGTGAGCTCCTCTGAGGGACAATTAAGTGACAAGACAGTATATTTTGTACAGGGCTGCGGACAATGTTGGCGCTATATAAATACGAAAAAAAAGCGTTGTTAAATAGGACAATAAGTTCTGGTTTTGGATGGCACTATACCTGAGTAGAGATTGCCCGAACAGTTCGCCGGCGAATGGTTCCCGGCGAACTTCCGTGGTTCGCGATCGCAGAGAACAGCAAACTTTTCCGGAAGTTTGGTTCGCCCCAATAGTGCATCTTGAGGGTCAACTTTGACCCTCTGCATCACAGTCAGCAGGCACATTGTAGCCAATCAGGCTACACTCCCTCCTGGAGCTACTTCACCCCTTATAAAAGGCAGGCAGCATCAGGCTTTTCACTCACTCGTGTGCCTGCAGTAATTAGTGAAGGGATAGCTGCTGCAGATTCTCATAGGGAAAGCTTAGTTAGGCTCTTGTAGGCTTGTTAGCTTGCTCCTTGCTGATTCTTATTGCTAAAAAAGCACCCCACAACAGCTCTTTTGAGAGCTAATCTTGTTCTTGTGATCTATTTTTTGTGTGTGTGTGTCCCTCTGACACTTGTGTTGCATAGACAGCCTTGCTAATTCCTACTGTGTGTGCCACTGCCAGGCCCAGCACATTCAGTGACTACCTGTGTGTGTGACAGGTGCACATGTAATACCCACTGCATATACCTACCTGTTGTTCACAGTACACCCACCCACCTATGTGAGCGCACACAGTGTCACTGTGCCTGTCCAGTACCTGTCTGTGTGTGACAGGTGCACATTGTAATATCCACTGCATATACCTACCTGTTGTTCACTGTGCACCCACCCACCTACGTGAGCGCACGCAGTGTCACTGTGCCTGTCCGATACCTGTCTATGTGTGACAGGTGCACATTGTAATACCCACTGCATATACCTACCTGTTGTTCACTTCAGTGCACCCACCTACCAACGTGAGCACACACAGTATCCCTGTGCCTGTCTGGTACCTGTCTGTGTGTGACAGGTGCACATTGTAATACCCACTGCATATACCTACTACTACCCGTTGTTCACATCAGTGCACTCACCCACCTACGTGAGTGCACGGAGTGTCACTGTGCCTGTCCGGTGGTACCTGTCTGTGTGTGAGAGGTACACATTGTAATACCCATCACTGCATATACCTACTACTACCTGTTGTTCACTTCAGTGCACCCACCCACCTACGTTAGCGCACACAGTGTCACTGTGCCTGTCCGGTACCTGTCTGTGTGTGACAGGTGCACATTGTAATACTCATCGCTGCGTATACCTACTACTACCTGTTGTTTACTTCAGTGCACCCACCCACCTACATGAGCCCACGCAGTGTGATATACCACACCGTGCATACCTGTTAACTGCACCTGTGTTTACTGCACATTGTATTACTCAAGTCAGTGCATACCTTTCACTTCATCCCCCCCAATATGGACAAAATGGACAAAACAGGTAGAGGCAGAGGTGGAGGCAGACCCAGAGGAAGGCTACCCGGCAGGTCTGTGCGAGGTCGTGCTGATGTGATTTCGTGCGGCCCTGGACCAAAGTACAGTGCTCAGAAGAAGGAACGTCCCATCAACTCCCAAGATTGTCAGGACGTGGTTGACTATTTAACACAGAACACCTCATCTTCCGCAGCCATCAGCGCTACTTCAAGTACCACATCCTCTACATTTGACAGTTTGCAGTAGTTATTTGGTGGTGAAATCACTGATGCACAGCCATTATTGTTACAACCAGATGAAGGCGCTAAGCAAGTTACACCACCTCATATGTCTGAGTTAGGCGACACTATGGACGTAACGTGTGGGGAGGGGACTGATGAAGTACCTGCTGTTGGTGCAGTTTTGGAGGTGTCTGAGGCAAACAAAGCTGGGCAGGATGATTATGATGATGATGATGATGATGATACGTATCCCACGTATGTTCCCACTAGAGGAGATGAACAGGGGGAGAGTTCAGAGGGGGAGTGAGAGAGGAGTAGGTGGAGACGAGTTCCTGAAAGAAGCAGGGGGAGCTCATCTTCAGAAACAACTGGTGGCAGTGTCCGGCAGCATGTATCACCACCTATGTACAGCTAGCCAACATGCCCTTCAACATCAGCTGCTGATGCCACCATAGTGCCATCACCCCAGGGGGGCTCAGCGGTTTGGAAATTTTTTAGTGTGTCTGCCGCAGATCAAAACAATGCCATCTGTTCTCTCTGCCTCCAAAAATTGAGCCATGGAAAGGCCAACACCCATGTAGGGACAACTGCCTTACGAAGGCACATGGAAAGAAGGCACAAACTGCAATGGGAAGAGCACCTGAGCAAAAGCAGCACACACAAGAAAAGCCACCCTCCTTCTACTTTTCCTCCTTCAGGTGCATCATCTTCAGCCGCTTTCTACCTTGCACCTTCACAGCCACCCTCCTCCACTCTGCCTCTGACCTTGAGCGGTTCCTGCTCCTCTGCCCACAGCAGCCAGGTGTCTGTGAAGGAAATCTTTGAGCGGAAGAAGCCAATTTCTGCCAGTCACCCCCTTGCCTGGCGTCTGACAGCTGGCTTAGCGGAACTGTTAGCTCGCCAGCTGTTACCTGGTGGACTCTGAGGCCTTCTGTAAATTTGTAGCAATTGGCACACCGCAGTGGAAGATGCCAGGCCGCAATTATTTCTCTAAAAAGGTGATACCCAAACTGTACCGTGAAGTTGAGAGGCAAGTGGTGTCATCTCTGGCACACACCGCAGTGGAAGATGCCAGGTCGCAATTATTTCTTTAAAAAGGTGATACCCAAACTGTACCGTGAAGTTGAGAGGAAAGTGGTGTCATATCTGACACACAGCGTTGGGTCAAGGGTCCACCTGACCACGGATGCCTGGTCTGCCAAGCACGGTCAGGGCAGGTACATTACTTACACAGCCCACTGGGTCAACCTGGTGACCAATGGCAAGCAGGGAAGACGTGGCTGTGCTGCAGACCAATTTGTGACACCTCCACGGCTTGCAGGCAGGCCTCCTGCCACCTCCTCTCCTCCTGCTACATCCTCTTTGCTGTCGTCATCCTCCTCCTCCTTGGCTGAGTGGCACTTCAACTCTACTGGTGCTGCTATCTCCTCTCCAGCTACACAGCCCCAGCTCCCCAGGGCCTATGCTGCATGCCAGATACGACAGTGTCACGCCATCTTAGACATGTCTTGCCTCAAAGAGGAGAGTCACACTGGACCAGCTATTCTGGCTGCTCTTAATAAACAGGTGGACCAGTGGCTGACCCCGCACCAGCTGGAGATCGGCAACGTAGTGTGTGACAACGGCAGCAATCTCATTTCCGCGTTGAATTTGGGAAAGCTGATACATGTACCCTGCATGGCACATGCGCTGAATCTAGTCATTCAAATATTTGTGTAAAAGTACCCAGGCTTAGAGGACGTCCTGAAGCAGGCCAGGAAGTTGTGTGTCCATTTCAGGCAGTCTTAGACAGCCATGGCACACTTTGCCAAGATTCAGCGGAGAAACAAGTTGCCGGTGAAACGCCTCATTTGCGATAGCCCGACTTGCTGGAATTCGACCCTCCTTATGTTCTCTCGCCTGCTGGAACAGGAGAAAGACGTCACCCAGTACCCCTACAATTTCAGTAGAAGGACACAATCTGGAGAGATGGGGATGTTCTGGCCCAACAACTGGACACTGATACGAAATGCATGCAGGCTCATGTGGCCGTTTGAGAAGGTGACCAACCTGATGAGTTGCAGCGAATGCACCATCAGCGACTTGATCCCTTACGCTTACTGCCTGGAGCGTGCCGTGCGTAGAGTGGTGGATCAAGCTGTGGAGGAGCGTGAAGAGGAACAGTTATGGGAGGAAGTGTTGTGGGATCAATTCTCATCAGAACCAGATGTTTCCTCAACACCTGTGGCAGCACAGAGGGGGGAGGAGGAGGAAGAGTCTTGTGGGGAAGAGAAGTCAGACTCGGATGATGAGGAAGGTGTGTTTTTTTGGAGGAGGAGGCGGCGGCGACAGAAGAACAACCGCAGCAGGCATCGCAGGGGGCTTGTGCTGCTCAGCGTTCCCGTGGTATTGTTCGTGGCTGGGGGGAGGAGGAGGACTTACCTGACGTCACTGAGGAAGAGCAAGAGGAGATGGATAGTACGTCTGGATCCAACTTTGTGCAGATGGCGTCTTTCATGCTGTCCAGCCTGTTGAGGGACCCCAGTATAAAAAAAAACTCAAGGGGAATGAGCTGTACTGGGTGGCCACGCTACTAGACCCTCGGTATAGGCACAAAGTGGCGGACATGTTACCAATACCAACTCACCTGAAGGCAGAAAGGATGCAGTACTTGCAGAACAAGCTGGCAACTATGCTTTACAATGCAGTTAATGGTGATGTCACAGCACAACGCAATAAAGGTACGACTGTCAGTAATCCTTCTCCCATGTCCACGCAGGCAAAGAAGGACACTCCAGCGATTTCATGGTGATATCGGACATGCGGACATTCTTTAGTCCAACAACTAACCTTAGCGCTTCCGGATCCACCCTCCACCAATGCCTGGACCAGCAGGTAGCCGACTACCTGGCCTTAAGTGTGGATGTAGACACTGTGAGCAGCGATGAACCCTTGGACTACTGGGTGCGCCGGCTTGACCTATGGCCAGAGATGTCCTGCCTCAAGCGTCCTATCAGAAAGTATCTTCAGCGCAGCTGGAGGCATTGTCACTGAGAAGAGAAGTCACCTAAGTCACAAAAGTGTTCAGTACCTCACCTTTATCAAAATGAATGAGGCATGGATTCCGGAGGCCTACTGC
This sequence comes from Hyperolius riggenbachi, assembly GCF_040937935.1. Taxonomy (NCBI): domain Eukaryota; kingdom Metazoa; phylum Chordata; class Amphibia; order Anura; family Hyperoliidae; genus Hyperolius; species Hyperolius riggenbachi. The sequence goes on from NC_090650.1 coordinate 352,207,388, forward strand.
CCACCCCAAGACTAAGTCCGTCCCCACACACAGCATCTCTGCCTGCCCCAAGACTAAGTTGCTTCCCATACAGCACCTCTACCTGCAGGCCGCTTTACTGCCTTCTCCGCCACCACCAACAGGGTCCAGGAGTTCAGGATTCCTGATTGTTTTTAAGGCCGCTGCTAGCAGCGGCCGCTATAATAATTTTTCTGGTGCGTGTGCATGCCTGCCTAATTTTTCTGGCTGCACTGCAGCTGCAACAACAAAACAAAAGGCATGTACATGTGCCCATTCTCCTTTGTGATCATTACCTTGCCACTGTGAAAGGACTTGCATATCACAATGAAGCAATGACCGCCGGCTATATGAGTGTCTCGGGAGGGGGGGGCACACCCATGATAATAGGGTCGTTGCTTCATTGTGGACAGACCAAATTTGATCAGCTGGACAGTCACTGTTGTTCTATCATTGAGCTACCACAGCCCGGTGACCATAGGGGCTTGAAAAACCGCCACGGCCTGCACTCTCACCATAGTGCGCACCAGTCCAGCTCGGCCGTCACTACACAAACAGCTGTTTGTGGTGCATTACACAGTGAGTTTGTTGTGTCAGTGTGAAGCAGTACTCTAATTACACTCCCTGATTGATGTATACACATGCAAGATGTTTTAAAGCACTTTAGGCCTCCAATTTAGCATTCAATGTGATTTCTGCCCTTAAAACGCTGCTTTGCGTCAGATCCAGATCTTTCCCCGGGCATTTATCTCACTCCGCCATGCCCCCCTCTAAGTGTTAGACCCCTTGAAACATCTTTTCCATCACTTTTCTGGCCAGCATAAGTGTTTCTATTTTTCAAAGTTCGCCTCCCCATTAAAGTCTATTGCGGTTTACGAAAGTTTGCGCGAACCGAACTTTTGCAGAAGTTCACAAACTCAGTTTGTGAACCAAAAATCGGAGGTTTGGGCCATCTCTATACCTGAGTTCTATTAAAATTAGTGAAGAAAAACAGTAGCCACATAGATGAAAATAGCATGAAAAGGTCAAAAAGGTTTGAGGAAAAACATTGTGCTGCTTAAAAAAATAATACATAGGAAAAAGATGTACAGCAATGAGAAGGGGCAATTACATGTTACAAAATTACTAAAAGTAAATGTAATTTCTGGGACTTCCAACACCAACTGTATGTCCTACTGCATTATTATTATTTTTTGTCCATAATTGACAAGCATCTGTATGAGATGATGACCTTTATGATAACAAGTGCGTGCATACTATGATGAATTTTTTTTTTTTTTTTTACCCAGAGTCATAAAATAAACAAAATCACCATTTATGCAGAGGCTTTCCTAAGCACAAGTAGTACAGGTGGTGGCTTGGAGGTCAGAGCTTTCTACAAGGCGGCAGTCAAGGGGGGAAAAAAAAGTTTATTTTGCTGTTCTTAGAGAGTGACAAGTAAGGATGCGGGTAGAAAATCTTTTTGCTTTCTGCACAATTGTTCTAATGACTGTATCTGCTCAGCCACTGATAGCAAATAATACAAAGTTTTGTAGACAAAGATTTGTAGACAGTTCCTCCCTATTCAGTGAGCCTCAGGGGAGCTGTGGGGGGAGAATTAGCCTGAGTGCCTTTCTCCCTCCTGCCCCCCATGCAGATGCTGTTTCTCTCTCACACTGCTAGGTTCACAAATCACCAGTGGTGCTGCTGTCATGTGCTCCCTGTCTTTGCTGCTTCTGACTGGTGGTCAGTCATAGGCAGATGTATTGAAAAAAACAGCCAGGTCGGGATGAGACTCTGTGCACACATGCCAGCCATTAACTTGGGTAAGCCTTTCATGTGTGCTTTTCCTCCCCTTTCACTTTAGTCTGAGAGGTTATAACCTCTCAGACTTCAGCGTTCTCTATAAACTGGCACGCAGCACCTTATCACCATAAGCAGCACTGACACACACACACACATATTCCATGTACCCTTACCGCATTTTTCATTCTTGGCTTCCAGCTTCCAGTTACAACCTCTCATGCAGCACCTCATCACCATAAGCAGCACACACACACGCACATATATTTCATGTACCGCTTCTGCATTTTTCATTCTTGGCTTCTAGCACCTTAAATAAGGCTGCTATTCAATTTTATTTCCCCCATTTTCCATTCCAGTGTTGGTACCATGATTTCTGTCTGATCCGATGAGTGTACAACGCGATTGTGTATATTACACTGACTGATGCTTATTATCACCTATCATCATACCTCCCAATATTTTAACTACAGAAAACGGGACACTTAGGCCCCACCCCTAACCACACCCCCAACACCCCCTAGTCACGCCCACCACATTTTTTTATATTTTTACTTTAAATAAATATTTTTATTTTAATTAATATTATTAATATTAATATTACTCCCTTTTACTCCCGAAAGGAGGGGGGAGCCTGAGGGTGCCCGTGGGTGGGGAGGAGGCGAGAAAAAAACTGATCGAGGCACCAGCCCTGGGGATGCATATGCGGGATGGACGACCGCTACCATTTCTCCCTCCCTCCTTTCTAATGTGCCCCCCAGTGTCGCCCCCCCCGCCTGCAGAGTTAAATGCGCAGCGGAGCGGGCTGTCATTTAATCTTACTATTGCCGTGCGTTTCAGCTGGTCTTCTCGACTTCCTGCTTCCTGTGACGTCACAGAAAGCAGGAAGCCGAGAAGACCAGCTGAAACGCATGAGAATAGTAAGATTAAATGACAGCCCGCTCCGCTGTGCATTTAACTCTGCAGGCGGGGGGGGGGCACATTAGAAGGGAGGGAGGGAGAAATGGTGGCGGTCATCCACCCCGCATACGCATCCCCAGGGCTGGTGCCTCGATCAGTTTTTTTCCCCTCTCTGCCCAGCGGCCGGGACAGAAGGGGGGCAGCGCGGTATGGCGGGAGGGCCCCCCCAAAAAGGGACAGTCCCGACAAAAACGGGACTGTTGGGGACTATGTATCATTACAACAACATTATTATTAAAAGAGTACATAGTTGAGTTTTGTCTCTGCCTTTACTGGATCTCAGTTTAAACAGCCTGTAGTTGTTTCACATCCATGCAGTCCAAATCAGCATGGCTATAGGGATTCATCTGCGCGCTGCATAAAACTGCAGCATGCCGTCCGGATTCGCACTGAAGTGCAATCTGGACAGCAAGCCAAAGGTGAGATAGGCAGCATTTCCATGCCGCTCTTCTATTTGGCCCAGATTCAGAGTGGAAATACGGCCTTCCTCCCTCATGACCTGCTATCAGGTTACATAGTAAGTCATGTCACTGATTGTCCTCAGAGGAGCTCACAATCTAATCCCTACCATAGTCATAGTCTAATGCCCTACCATATTATTATTATTATTATGTATTTACAGTACATACCTCCCAACATTTTCAAATCTGAAAGCAGGACACTTAGGCCACACCCTTGCCACACCTCTAACCACGCCCCTTAGTCACGCATACCATAAAAATGATTGAGGCGCCAGCAGCACCAATGCGGTATGCGGGGCCTCCCACTGTATCATTCCTCCCTCCCTTCCTCTGAGTGTGCCCCCGTGCCCCCCCCCTTTTGCAGAGTAAGTGTGCATAGTGGAGCGGGCTGTCATCTTACCATTGATCCACATGTACCGGCAGCCGACTTCACTCTGCTTCCTGTTTCCTATGACATCACAGGAAGCAGAGTGAAGTAGACTGCCGGTATGGTGGATCAATGGTGAGATGACAGCCCACTCCGCTGCGCACACTTACTCTGCAAAAGGGGGACACGGGGGGGGGGCACATTCAGAGGAAGGGAGGGAGGAATGATACAGAGGGAGGTCCCACATACCGCATTGGCATGGCTGGCACCTCGATAATTCCCCCCCTTCTCTGCCCAGCCAGCCGGGACATTGGGGGGTGCTAGCGGGATAGTGGGAGCACCCCCCAAAATCGGGACAGTCCCGCGGGACACTTGGGGGGCCTGTGTATTTATATAGCACTGATAAAACAGAAAGGACCGGCACCGCTGTCTTGTATCAAAGCTCTTTTAATAGCACCAAAGTGACAGCGGTGCCGGTCCTTTCTATTTTATCTGGACTGCACTTCCCAGGAGGCACTGGGGAGAGACCTTGGGCACACTGCATACTCTTTTTTGGAAACGGTGCTCCCTCTCTTTTGTTTATATTTATATAGCACTGACATCTTATGCAGCACTTTACAGAGTACATAGTCATGCCACTGATTGTCCGCAGAGGAGCTCACAGTCTAATCCCTCCCATAGTTATAGTCTAATATTTTCACTATAGGATTGTTTTGTCAGTTGACTTATTAGTATATTTTAGAGATGTAGGAGAATAGGAAGTGCATGTTAAATCCAGGGGAAGATAGAAACTCCATGCAGATTTTGCCCTGGCCAATGTTTAAACTTAGGACTCAGCACTATAATATAATAGTGCCATCCACTATGCCTCTATTCTGCTCATATCTATCTGCTCAGTGCTCATGCATGTCATCGATTCTGATCATCTACCACCCTCCCTCCCTCCATTCTACTTCTCTTATCTCAGTACACTACCAACACACTTTGCTTATCTCCAGAATGGGTTCTAAATGCTAAACTATTATACCATCTCACTATGTCACCCCTTCAATGTCATGATATACCCACTACTAACAGGTGGTAACAAATTTGCATATCCCATAATTTTTGTGAAAAATTATTCTGAAATGAAGACTGTCTTGCTTGAAAATATGATCCTGCAATGTGAAGGATAGTGGTGCTCAAATACCCCTTTTCAAAATTCGAGTTAGGTCGAATTCGAATAGTAAATTATTCGAGGTCAGTCGAATATTCGAGTCGAATAATTTTTACTATTCGATTCGACCTCGGAATTCGAGCTCACTATTCGAGTCGGTATTCGAGCTCATTATTCGAGCTGACTATTCGAAATGGCCTTAAATAGCTTCCAACACTTGTTTTGAGGGTGAATGATGCAAGAAACCTCTTTTTTTCCAAGTAACAACAGCAAGTGATTATGTGGGGATGTTCCTTAAAAAAAAAAAGTTGAAAAGAGAAGTTGTGTCCAGAAATTTGTTCAGTACTGTATATACTTCTTCTTCTTCTTCTTTATCTTCTATATCTTCTTCTTCTTCTTCTTCTATATCTTCTTCTTCTATATCTTCTTCTTCTATATCTTCTTCTATGTCTTCTTCTTCTTTTATATTGTCTTCTTCTTCATCTTCTTCATCTTCTTCATCATCATCTTCTTCTTCTTCATCTTCTTTTTCTTCATCTTCTTCATCTTCTTCATCTTCTTCTTCATCTTCTTCATCTTCTTCTTCTTCATCTTCTTCATCTTCTTCTTCTTCATCTTCTTCATCTTCTTCATCTTCATCTTCTTTATCTTCTTCATCTTCTTCATCTTCTTCATCTTCTTCATCTTCTTCTTCTTCTTCATCTTCTTCTTCTTCTTCATCTTCTTCATCTTCTTCATCTTCTTCTTCATCTTCTTCATCTTCTTCATCTTCTTCTTCATCTTCTTCATCTTCTTCATCTTCTTCTTCTTCTTCATCTTCATCTTCTTCTTCTTCATCTTCTTCTTCTTCTTCTTCTTCATCTTCTTCATCTTCTTCATCTTCATCTTCTTCATCTTCTTCATCTTCTTCTTCTTCTTCATCTTCATCTTCTTCTTCATCTTCTTCTTCTTCATCTTCTTCATCTTCTTCATCTTCATCTTCTTCATCTTCTTCTTCTTCATCTTCATCTTCTTCTCCTTCTTCTTCTTCTTCTTCTTCTTCTTCATCTTCTTCTTCTTCATCTTCTTCATCTTCTTCTATATCGTCTTCTTCTTCACTTATTTCTCTTTTCAAATTTTTTTTTTAAAGAAATGCAGCTATTTTTGAGCGTAACAAATAGCTGGTGGCGCACGCATGTTGGAAGCGCCATTGTATGTGCTCCCTGGCAGTGGAAACACACAGACAGCAGGAGGTAAATTCAGCAGCAGGAGGAGGAGGATGAGTGTGTGGCAGCAGGCAGTCAATGAGGCAGGCAGCGTGACATAATAGCCCTGGTACCTAGCGGTGATACCAGGGCTGTAAATAAACACAGCAGGCAGGAGGTCCCAGACAGCGGTCGTGCAGCCCACATTGTGTCCAATACACAACTGGGACAACACAGTTTTCAACCCGGGCACCTCAGAAAAATTAAACCTTTTTTTTGGGGGGGGGGTTTGTTTTGTTTTTACAACAAATTACACAGATATAGCTATTTTTTGACGTAATAGCTGGTGGCAGAGTGGCAGCAGAAGGTAAATCTGTGTACCCTGGCAGTGGGAAACACAGACAGACAGCAGCAGCAGCAGGAGGAATGGAGGAGTAATTATGTGTGCAGCTATTGTTTGACGTAATAGCTGGTGGCAGAGTGGCAGCAGAAGGTAAATCTGTGTACCCTGGCAGTGGGAAACACAGACAGACAGCAGCAGCAGCAGGAGGAGGAATGGAGGAGTAATGTGAGCAGCTATTGTTTGACGTAATAGCTGGTGGCAGAGTGGCAGCAGAAGCTAATTCTGTGTACCCTGGCAGTGGGAAACACAGACAGACAGCAGCAGCAGCAGGAGGAATGGAGGAGTAGTGTGAGTGTGGCAGCAGGTAGACAGCGTGACATAATAGCCCTGGTACCTAGCGGTGATACCAGGCCGTAAATGAACACAACAGGAGGTCCCAGACAGCGGTCGTGCAGCCCACATCGTGTCCAATACACAACTGGGACAACACAGTTTTCAACCCGGGCACCTCAGAAAAATTAAACCTTTTTTTTTGTAATGGTTTTGTAGTTTTGGTTTTACAACCAATTACACAGATATAGCTATTTTTTGACGTAATAGCTGGTGGCAGAGTGGCAGCAGAAGGTAAATCTGTGTACCCTGGCAGTGGGAAACACAGACAGACAGCAGAAGGGCAGTACACAGCAGCCCACTGTAGGTGTAAAATGTGTGGCTGCAGGCGACGTAATAGTCAAAGTGAACCAGGCTGGCTTAGTGAGCAGGAGCCAGGAGGTGGTAAAGGGTGGTAAGGCACATTAACGATGGTTCTTAGCCAGTTCATGTCCCCCTCTCGCCGACAACAGGGGCCAGGAACTCGCCTTCCACCCACGCCTGGTTCATCTTGAGAAACGTCAGTCTGTCCACAGACTTGTGAGACAGACGTGAGCGTTTCTCGGTGACCACACCACCAGCTGCACTGAAGCAGCGCTCGGACAGCACGCTGGAAGGGGGGCAGGACAGCACTTCCAGGGCGTACTGCGCCAGCTCGCTCCAGATCTCCAGGCGCTTGACCCAATACTCCATGGGATCAACAGGGGCATCGCTGTCAAGCCCGCTGTAGGACCCCATGTAGTCAGCCACCATGCGGGTCAGGCGCTGGCTGTGACCGGTGGAGGATGCTGCTGCATGCACCTCCTCTCTAGTCACTGCTGCCGGAGCCTCTACAGTCCTGTAGAGCTCGTGGCTGAGAGACAGCAGGTCTGTGGGGCGCTTGCTGCTGGATGCAGGCACCTGCTGCTGCCTCTGTGCTGGCTGCTGGACAGTGGGGGTGGAAGGCTGGGGGAAGGCTTCCTCCAAGCGCTCAACAAGGGCCTGCTGCAAGCTCCTTATTTGTTGCGCTGGGTCTCCTCCTGCAGGCGGCAGGAGCTGGCTCAACTTCCCCTTGAGGCGTGGGTCCAACATCATGCTGATCCAGATGTCCTCCCTCTGCTTCATCTGGATCACCCTGGGGTCTCTGCGCAGGCACGTCAGCATGTGCGCTGCCATTGGGAAGAGGCGGGCCACGTCTGCTGGCACATCGACGGCAGTGCTGCTGTCCTCATCCTCCTCCTCTGCCTCGTCAGCCTCATCCTCTCTCCACCCCCGCACCAACTCAGCTGCACTGTGCTGCTCCCCCTCATCAGCAGCAAGGTCAGGGACCTCCACCAAGTCCTCCTCCTCCTCCCCCTCAGAGGTGGACTGTGCAGCTGCTTGCCGCTCCTGCTGGTCCAAGGCTGCCGCTCCCTGTTCCAGCAAAGCATCGAGGGCCCTGTTCAGCAGACAAACCAGGGGCACCCACTCGCAGACCATAGCATGGTCCCTGCTCACCATGTTAGTGGCCTGCAGAAAAGGAGCCAGCACTAAGCACACCTGCTGCATGTGCCTCCAGTCATCATCGGGGACGATGGACGGGATGTTGCTGGTCTTGTCCCTTCTCTGAGCGGCGGAAACAGTGGCCAGGGCAAGGTACTGTTTGACAGCGCGCTTCTGTTCAACCAGACGCTCCAACATCGCCAGGGTGGAGTTCCAGCGAGTCGGAACGTCAAGGATCAGCCGATGGCGTGGCAGATCCAGCTCCTTTTGCACGTCTTCCAGGCTCGCACAGGCTGCAGCCGAGCGCCGGAAGTGACGCACAACGTTCCTTGCCGTTTCCAGCAGTCCGCCCATCCCCTGGTAGGTGCGCAAGAACTTCTGCACCACCAGGTTCAGCACGTGGGCAAGACAGGGGATGTGGGTCAGGTTTCCCCTGTCTATTGCGGCAACCAGATTGGCCCCATTGTCGGCCACCACCTCTCCGACTCTGAGGCCTCTGGGGGTCAGCCAAATCCTCTCCTGCTCCTGGAGTTTGGCCAACACATGGGTTGCCGTCAGCTTGGTCTTCCCAAGGCTGACCAAGTGCAGCAGCGCTTGGCAGTGGCGGGCCTTCACGCTGCTGCTGAGGCGGGGGGTTTGGCCAGGTGTGCCGGAGGATGGCAGAGGATCGGAGGAACCTGCTGCAGTTCCCCTGACCCTGCGGGGTGGCACCACCCACTGTGTTGCTGCTGCTGCTGTGCCCGCTGCTGCTCTCCCATCCTCACCTCCTTCCACCAAGCTGACCCAGTGGACAGTGAAGGACAGGTAGCGGCCTGTCCCGAAGCGGCTGCTCCAGGAGTCCATGGTGACGTGGACCCTTTCACCAACTACAATACTAATACAATCAGTAGTAAAGGACAGCAGAAATACTGGTATAGAATAGAGAGAAATAAACAGAGGACAGGAGGACAGCTGCCCACACAGGCAAGGCCCTGAGTCCTAAAGCTGTAAGCCTGCAGCAGCTGGCCTGTCTCTATGTAACACAAAAGCTACTAACTAAAATACAATGTCTAACTAACTAACAACAATATAGGTGTGTATAGGAGGTGTATGTGAGCAAAAACGCTAGGTAAATGACCACAATAGAGCTCTTGCTAAGCCAAAGCACAAAGGAGCAACTCTCTCTCTGTACAAGTCTCAGGCAAGCACGGAGAAACCTAACATGGCGGCCGCTATTTATAGGGTAGGGGCTGGCCAGGGTCCCCCTCTGTGATTGGCTGCCGTCAGAGGGCCTGGGAGCCCTCTGATTGGCTCTAAGGACATCAATCTGGGCTATGACGCTATTCGAGCTCGGTACCGAGCTCGAATAGCGCCGTTTGCTCGAATAGCTCGAATAGTGAATGGGCTATTCGAGTGTACTCGAATAGCCCATTCGAATAGCTACAGCTATTCGGAGCTCGAATACCGAGCTCGAATAGCTGGAAAAGAGCTCGAATATTCGAGCTACTCGAATATTCGAGCTCTGCTGAGCACCACTGGTGAAGGACATGATACCTTAAATTGTTCTGTGGGGACATGATGTTGGGACTTGTAATGTGGGTGCTGTTTTTATTTGGGGTGGATAATGGCAGCATGTGCTGTATGGCATATAGAGCCAGGTGACCATCAGTGGAAAGCTAAAAGTGTTATCTTGCCTAGGGCCCCATTTCATAGTAATCCCTTTCTGATAGCTTACGGTTTATATCATAAGCAAAGTGTTGTCTATACTGCAGGGGTCCCCAACCCCCAGTCCGCGGCCCACTGCCGGGCCGCAGACTGAGGTGACCTGGGCTGTGCCGTCTGACTTCAGAGACTCTATGTCACTGCAGTAGCCAGGATGCTGAAGAGAAACAGAGTTGTCTGCAGCCTTTCTTACTGCTGCCACCAGGTGTCAGTAATTTGTAAAGCAGCATGTTTTCTGTCTAAACGGAAATCGGGTGGCAGCAGTGAGAGTGACTGAGACACTCTGGTTTCTTGTCAGCCACAGAGTCTGCATGGAGGTAAGCGGCTGAGGCAAAAAGTTAATGTAAATAGAATGTAGGGGAGGGTAGAAGTGAGTGAGGGGAGGAGGTAAGGGTAAAAGCAAATGTGAGAAGGAGGGAAGTGTATAAGTGATTGTGGGGAGGCAGATAAGGGCAGGAAAGGCTGGAGGTGACTGCACCAGTAGAGATGTCGCGAACCTTCGATTTTCGGTTCGCGAACCCGATTCGCGAACCTTCGCGGAAGGTTCGGTTCACGGAAAAGTTCGCAAACCGCATTAGACTTCAATGGGGATGCGAACTTTGAAAAATAGAAAAAATTATGTTGGCCACAAAAGTGATGGAAAAGATGTTTCAAGGGGTCTAACACCTGGAGGGGGGCATGGCAGAGTGGGATACATGCCCAAAGTCCCGGGGAAAAATCTGGATTTGACGCAAAGCAGCGTTTTAAGGGCAGAAATCACATTGAATGCTAATTTGCAGGCCTAACGTGCTTTCAAACATCTTGCATGGGTATACATCAATCAGGGAGTGTAATTAGAGTTTTGCTTCACACTGACACACCAAACTTACTGTGTAACGCACCGCAAACAGCTGTTTGTGTAGTGACGACCGTGCTGGACTGGTGCGCACCGTGGCCAGAGTGTAGGCCGTGGCGTTTTTCAAGCCCATATGGTCGCCGGGCCGTGGTAGCTCAATGATAGAACAACAGTGACTGTCCAGCTGATCAAATTTGGTCTGACCACAATGAAGCAATGACCTTATTATCTTTTGTGTGCCACCCCCACCCGAGACACTCAAATAGCCGGCGGTCATTGCTTCATTGTGATACGCAAGCCCCTTCACCGCTGCAAGGTAATGATCACGAAGGGGGATGGGCACATGTACATGCCTTTAGTTTTTTGTTGCAGCCGCCCGCAGTGCAGCCAGAAAAATTAGGCAGGCATGTACACGCACCAGAAAAATTAGTGTAGCTTAAAAATTCAGGAATCCGCCTAGAGTCCTGAACCCTGTTGGTGGTGGTGGAGAAGGCAAGCGGCCTGCAGGCAGAGATGCTGTGTGTGGGGACTGACTTAGTCTTCGGTTGTGCAGTTTCCATCCGGGATCCATTCCTCATTCATTTTGATAAAGGTCAGGTACTGAACACTGTCGTGACTTAGGCGACTTCTCTTCTCAGTAACTATGCTTCCAGCTGCACTGAAGGTCCTTTCTGACAGGACGCTTGCGGCAGGGCAAGAGAGAAGTTGTATGGCAAATTGGGACAGCTCTGGCCACAGGTCAAGCCTGCGCAACCAGTAGTCCAAGGGTTCATCGTCGCTTTTCGCAGTGTCTACATCCACACTCAAGGCCAGGTAGTCGGCTACCTGCCGGTCCAGGCGTTGGTGGAGGGTGGATCCGGAAGAACTATGGCGAGGAGTTGGACTAAAGAACGTCCACATGTCCAACATCACCCTGAGATCGCTGGAGCGTCCTGTCCTTGCCTGCGTGGACTTGGGAGGAGGAGGGTTACTGCCAGTGGTACCTTGATTGCGTTGTGTAGCCACATCACCCTTAAACGCATTGTAAAGCATCATCGACAGCTTGTTCTGCAAGTGCTGCATCCTTTCCGCCTTGTGTTGAGTTGTTAACAGGTCCGCCACTTTGTGCCTGTACCGAGGGTCTAGTAGCGTGGCCACCCAGTACAGGTCATTCGCCTTGAGTTTTTTGATAAGGGGGTCCCTCAACAGGCTGGACAACATGAAAGAGGACATCTGCACAAAGCTGGATGCAGACATACTCTCCATCTCCTCTTGCTCTTCCTCAGTGACGGGATGCAACTCCTCTTCCTACCCCAGCCACCCAGCCACGAACAATACCACGGGAACGTGGAACAGCAGAAGTCCCCTGTGACGGCTGCCGCGGTTGTTCTTCTTCCGCCGCCTCTTCCTCCTCCACAGAAACACCTTCCTCATCATCACCATCATCAGAGTCTGACTCCTCTCCTTCCCCACACGACTCCTCTTCTTCCTCCTCCTCCTCCCCCCTCTGTGCTGCCACAGGGAACATCGGGTTCGGGTGTAAATGGCTCCCACGACTCCTGCTGCCGTAACTCTTCTCGTTCACGCTCCTCCACAGCTGTATCCACCACTCTACGCACGGCACGCTCCAGGAAGTAGGCGTAGGGGATCAAGTCGCTGATGGTGCCCTCATCGCGACTCACCAGTTTGGTCACCTCCTCAAAGGGCTCCATGACCCTGCATGCATTTTGTATCAGTGTCCAGTTGTTGGGCCACAACATCCCCTTCCTCCCAGATTGTGTCCTTGTACTGTAATGATACAGGTACTGGGTGACGGCTTTCTCCTGGTCTAGCAGGCGAGAGAACATCAGCAGGGTGGAATTCCAGCGAGTCGGGCTATCGCAAATCAGGCCTCTCACCGGCAAGTTGTTTCTACGCTGAATGTCCGCAAAGCGTGCCATGGCCTTGTAAGAGCGCCTGAAATGCCCACACAACTTCCTGGCCTGCTTCAGGACGTCCTCTAAGCCTGGGTACTTGGACACAAATCTTTGCACGACCAAATTCAGCACATGTGCCATGCAGGGTATGTGTGCAGCTTTCCCAAATTCAACGCAGCAATGAGATTGCTGCCGTTGTCACACACCACGTTGCCGATCTCAAGCTTGTGCGGGATCAGCCATTGCTCCACCTGTTTGTTAAGAGCAGCCAGGAGAGCTGCTCCAGTGTGTCTCTCCGCTTTCAGGCAAGACATGTCTAACACTGCGTGACACCGCCGTACCTGGCATGTAGCATAGGCCCTGGGGTGCGGGGGCTGTGTAGCTGGAGAGGAGATCGCGGCACCAGCCGAGGAGGAGGAGGAGGATGACGTCAGCAAAGCGGTGGTAGCAGGTGGAGAGGAGGTGGCTGGAGGCCTGCCTGCAAGCCGTGAAGGTGTGACAAGTCGGTCCGCTGTGCAGCCACGTACACCCTGCTTGCTGCCATCGGTCACCAGGTTGACCCAATGGGCTGTGTATGTAATGTAGTGGCCCTGCCCGTGCTTGGCAGACCAGGCATCCGTGGTCAGGTGGACCATTGACCCAACGCTGTGTGCCAGAGATGACACAACTTGCCTCTCAACTGCACGGTACAGTTTGGGTGCGGCCTGGTATCTTCCACTGCGGTGTACCAATGGCCACAAACTTACGGAAAGCCTTCGACTCCACCAGCTTGTATAGTAATAGCTGGCGAGCTAATAGTTCCGCCACGCCAGCTGTCAGGCGCCGGGCAAGAGGGTGACTGGCAGACATTTGCGTTTTACGCTCAAATACTTCCTTCACGGACAGCTGGGTACTGCTGTGGGCAGAGGAGAAGGAACCGCTCAAGGGAAGAGGCGGTGTGGAGGAGGGTGGCTGTGAAGGTGCAAGGGAGAAAGTGGATGAAGACGATACACCTGAAGGAGGAAGAGGAGAAGGAGGGTGGCTTGTCTTTTGAGGGGTGCTGCTTTTCCTCAGGTGTTCTTGCCATAGCTGTTTGTGCCTTCTCTCCAGGTGCCTTCGTAAGGCCCTTGTCCCTACGTGAGAGTTGGCCTTTCCATGGCTCAATTTTTGCTGGCAGAGACAACAGATGGCTTTGCTCCAATCTGAGACACACACGTGAAAAAATTTCCAAACCGCTGAGCCCCCCTGGGGTGATGGCGCTACGGTGGCATCAGCAGCTGACGTTGAAGGGCATGTTGGCTGGCTGGCCATAGCTGGCGATACATGGCGCCGGACACTGCCCCCTGAGGACGAGCTCCCTCTGCTTCTATCATGGAGTCCTCCTACTCCTCTCTGACTCCTCCTCTGAACTGTCCCCCTGGTCATCTCCTCTACCGGGAACATATGTGGTATCCGTATAATCGTCATCATAATCCTGGCCAGCTGCACTTTCCTCAGACACCTCCTCAACTGCACCAACTTCAGGTGGTTCATCATCCCCCTCCTCCATACTATCGCCACCTAACTCAGACGTATAAGGTGGTGTACCTGCGCCTTCTTGTTGTTGTTGCAGTAGTGGCTGGGAATCAGTGATTTCACCACCACCACCAAATAACTCCTGCAAAGTGTCAAATGCAGCGGATGTGGTGCTTGTTGTAGCGCTGGTGGCTGCGGGAGATGAGGTGTTCTGTGTTAAATACTCAAGCACCTTCTCACGATTTTGGGAAGTGATGGCACGTGCCTTCTTCTGAGCACTGTATTTTGGGCCAGGTCCGCACTAAATCACAGCAACACCACCTCGCACAGCCACAGACCTGCCGGTGCCTGGTGGCCTTCCTCTGGGTCTGCCTCTACCTCTTCCTCTACCTGATTTGTCCATTTTGTCCATCTCGGGGGGATGCTAGGTATATGCAGTGAGGTGGGTTCACTCAACACAACAGCTAGTTAGATGCAGTGAGCTGGGTTCACTGAACAGTAAAGGTACTTAAGATGCAGTGAGGTGGGTTCTCACTCAACACAACAGGTAGTTAGATGCAGTGAGCTGGGTTCACTGAACAGAAAAGGTACTTAAGATGCAGTGAGGTGGGTTCTCACTCAACACAACAGGTAGTTAGATGCAGTGAGCTGGGTTCACTCAACACTAAATGTACTTAACCCTCCTGGCGGTATATTAAAAACCGCCAGGGGGCAGCGCAGCCGTTTTTTTAATTTTTTTCTTTTTTAAATCATGTAGCGAACCTAGGGCCCTGGTAGCCGCTGCTCAGCGGCATCCCCCCAGCCCCGCCGATCGCCTCCGGCGATAGGCGATCAGGAAATCCCGTTTAAAGAACGGGATTTCCTGGAGGGCTTCCCCCGTCGCCATGGCGACGGGGCGGGATGACGTCACCGACGTCATGGACGTCGTGATGTCTAAGGGAGTCCCGATCCACCCCTTGCCGCTGCCTGGCGCTGATAGGCCAGGCAGCGCAGGGGTCTAGGGGGGGGCTGTGTTGCGACGCGGATAGCAGCGATCGAGCGTGGGGCGGCGGCGATCGAAGTGCTGACGCAGCTAGCAAAGTGCTAGCTGCGTTCAGCAAAAAAAAAATTACTCAAATCGGCCCAGCAGGGCCTGAGAAAACCTCCTGCGCGGCTTACCCCGAACTACGTTCGGGGTTACCGCCAGGAAGGTTAAGATGCAGTGAGGTGGGTTCTCACTCAACACAACAGGTAGTTAGATGCAGTGAGCTGGGTTCACTCAACACTAAAGGTACTTAAGATGCAGTGAGGTGGGTTCTCACTCAACACAACAGGTAGTAAGATGCAGTGAGCTGGGTTCACTAAACAGTAAAGGTACTTAAGATGCAGTGAGGTGGGTTCTCACTCAACACAATAGGTAGTTAGATGCAGTGAGCTGGGTTCACTGAACAGTAAAGCTACTTAAGATGCAGTGAGGTGGGTTCTCACTCAACACAACAGGTAGTTAGATGCAGTGAGGTGGCCAGGTGGGTTCACTCAACACAACAGGTAGTTAGATGCAGTGAGCTGGGTTCACTCAACACAAAGCTAGGTATAAGCAGTGATGAGGTGGGTTAAGTAAACACAACAGGTACTGGGGTATATGCAGTACTGGGTAGTACAATGTGCAGCTTCCCAGTCACACACACAGGTAGTCACTGAATGTGCTGGGCTGCTGGCAGTGGCACACACACTATCAATTAGCAAGGCTGTGCATGCAACAAAAGTGTCAGTTTGACACACAGAAAAAAAAAGAAATGTACAGGTTGAGCTCTGAAAAGAGCTGTTGCTGGGTGCTTTAAAAGCAATAATAATCAGTCAGGAGCAAGCAAAGCAGCCTAGAACCTAACTAATCTGTCCCTAGGAGAACAAGTCTGCAGCAGCTGTCCCTTTCCTCTCTCTAGCAGGCACACGAGTGAGTGTAATGGCCGCCGGACCCTACCTTATATAAGGGGGGGGTGGGGCTCCAGGGCTTAGTGTAGCCTGAATGGCTACAATGTGCCTGCTGATTGTAATGCAGAGGGTCAAAGTTGACCCTCATAGTGCATTATGGGGCGAATCGAACTTCCGAAAAAGTTCGCCTGGTGCAGGCGAACACGAACCCCCAACGTTCGCCTGGAACCGTCGCCGGCGAACCGTTCGCTACATCTCTATGCACCAGTAGATAGGGAAGCCCAGGCAGTACCCCCTCACTTTCTCCACCTGCACACCAAATGGATCTTGTGCATTGCTCCACACTCCACCAGTGAGCACTGCCCCGTCAGCAAAAAAAATAAAAGTCTAAAGAGCTGAGGGTGATTAGGTTGGTGGCTAGGGGCTGGGGCTTTCAGGAGTTGCTCATGTACTGACACTGTCCATAGAACAGTATCCCTCCCGTTACCACACGCGCGCACGCACACACCGGTCCAGAAAGTGAATGACAAACCCCTATTACCGGATGTTGCCATCACAAGTAAGACACAAAACAAATAGTAGAACCTATTGAATGTTCCAAATGGTTATGAATATATATATATACACAAACTTGAGTACTTTACATAAGTGCTTACATATGCCTGTTGTGTGATATAAGCGGCCACAAACCTATAAAGAACACGGAGGTTCAAGTGGCAATTTGCATTTAAAGCAGACCCTACTAACAGAACCATATTGACCATGGAACTGTGTTCAACAGGATTTGTCCCCGCACCCGCTTTTAAAGTAGCCATAATTACTTTATAAGGGCCTGTCTCCACTCATCAGACTTTCTGTGCATTTTCTGCACAAGAAAACTGCAAACAATGTCAATCAATGGTCTAGTTCACATTTCAATGTGTTTTTCACATGCGGAAAAACAATTGACATCAATGCAGAACTCATGCAGAAAAAACGCACAGAAAAACTGACATGTGGAGACAGGCCCTCAGCAGTGTGGCTAAATAAGGCAATATGTGCTGTATTTATATACTTTCTGGTATTCTTGGACCCCAGTCATTCTTGTGATTAAATACCAATATTTGACTATAAAAGTGTAAAATATGGGTATTAAATACCAATATTTTACTATGCCCAAACCTAACCCTACTCTCACACAGAACCCTCCCCCCGACACTTAACCCTGCACCCCCCCGTGCACACATGACCTACCTAATGCCTAACCCCCTCCGCACAAACTACCTACCTAATGCATGCATGTTTAACTACATTGTTTTCAATATTATTTTCAATCTTACTTCTTGTTTATGCAGCTGTTTTTGTTGTTTGTACAGTCATACCTACTTACTGATATCTGCAAGACCAATCGATTACATAGAGAACATAGCTACTTGCACAATTTAGCAGGGAACTTACGCGTGTATCAAAAAAGGGCGCCTGGAAAAAAGGGGGCGGGGTACAGCCGAAATTGTAAGTTTTAATGCAAAACCATATTTTTCGTTTAAAGTTTGTAAATGAAAATTTCGTGCTAAATAGGTTAAATAAACGAAAATGAAATGGCAAAATACCGTCTATAACAACAAACTAATTATGAAATGAAACGTCAAATAGCGTCTATAACAAAAACCGATATTTACACTTTTTGCAATTATACCTAACTGTAGGCTCACACAGATCTCTCCCTATCCCTATCCCTAACCCCTAGACCCCCTCTTTGTTTAAATATACATAATTAATTAATAAATTGTATATATTACATATAATATGCTGTAACTAATACCTAACCTTACTCTCACACAGAGCCCTCCATGTACCTATCCCTAACCCCTAGACCCCCCCGGTGATGCCTAACCCTAACCACCCCCCTGGTGGTGCCTAACCCTAAGACCCGTTTATTACTTTAGAAAAGGACTGTAAGGGATAGCGGACCCGCTGCCAGCAGGCATGAGGCAGCGGGCTCCGCTTCCCGGATTCTCACCGCCGGCGTGCCGCCGAGCGGGGCTGTGCGGTCGGCGGAGTCCGTATGCTCGGCGGACTCCGCCGCGCAGTTGCCTCCTGTGGGGTCTCTTTCGCCGGCACTTACCCAGCGCATAACACGCGCGCGCGCAAGGAGGCAGGATCTTTATGCTTCAAGACGGGGAGTCAGCTGACCAGGCTAGTCAGCTGACTCCATCTTCACTGGAGATTGGCTGGGGCTCCAGGGTGGTGCAGGGCAGATCACTTGCTACAAATAGGACTTGCTACTCAGTAGCAAGTTGTCTGCTGTCGTGAATACACTTCTGTGTTAGCGCTCAGACCTTAGTGCAGTGCCCTGGTGTTGATACTAAGGATTTCACACCTTAGCTTAGGAATATTATTGTATATTGATCTGTGTTTTGACTCTGGCTATCCCTGACTACTCTATCTCTTGCTGGTCTTGTGCCTTTGTCTGTCTGATCCTTGTTGCCGACCTCTGCCTGTTTACCGATTACTCTTCTGCCTTCCGCTCCTGTACTGCCGCCGTCATCTCTGTTGCCGAATGCTTGCCTGTCTGACCTTTCTCCCTTCAGTGGAACGTCTCCCACTGGAGGGTTATCTCTGAGGCTTGCCTCTCCGAGACGCCTGTCCCAAGCAGACGATTACTGCTGGGGGTCGAGATTCCTCACTCAGCCTGGTTAGAGGATCTCACGCACGGGGTTCCCATTCAGAGGTAACCACACCTCTGAGGAATTGCCGTGTGGTGGACAATTCCACACTTTCTGATATATTACTGTCTTTATTGTGTTCTTTTGCTGGTGTCCAGAGGTTAGCAATATATCAGATTATCGGTGATACTGCAGATCATCAATAATCGGGTATACATCTGCATTCTTGGTGATACTGCAGATCGCCAATAATCAGATTCTCTCTGCGTGCGGACACCGATCATGACAGAACAGCAGACCATTGGTATGGAAGCACTACGCAGTCAGATCGAGACTTTAACCACCTCGCTTAATAACCTCATCGAGGTGGTTAATACACAACAGACTCAGATCAACCAATTGGCTGGGTCTGTACGGGTCTTGCAGACGACTGTGGCCACAGTGCAATCCCCTCCGGTCACAGATCTCCGCATGCCAGTGCCCGAAAAGTTTTCAGAGCAAAGATCTGACTTCCAGAACTTTTGTAACCGGGTTTTATCTTATTTTGAGTTACGACCTACTCAGTCAGGTTCTGACTTTTATTAAGACCTTATTGTCCGGGGATTCGCAAACCTGGGCATATGGTCTTCCACCCGAGGATACGGCCCTCACGTCAGTTGAGGAATTTTTCAAAGCAATGGCTATAATTTATGATGATCCGGATGCCTCGATCACTGCCGAGAGGAAGCTCAAAACTCTCAGGCAGGGTCGAGACACGGTTGAGGTTTACGCGGCAGAATTCAGAAAGTGGGCTGTGTCATCTAGGTGGGGGTCTTACGCCTTGTTGGACTGTTTTCTGTCAGGCCTATCAGATGCAGTCTCTGAATTAATGTTGGGACACCCAGAGCCCAAGTCCAAGGATGACGCCATTTCTTTGGCGATACGGGCGGACCGCAGATTGCGCTATCAGCGCCAATCGAGAGACAGGAATGCAGTGAGAGTTTTTCCTCATGCGTCCTCATCACCTGCTCCTTCTACCGACGAACCGATGCAAATCGGACATTCTCGGTTGACTCGAGCCGAGAAAGAGCGTAGAAGGGCAGAGAACCTTTGTCTATATTGTGCAGAGCAGGGTCATATTGCTCAAAATTGCCAAGGGAAATCGGGAAACACTGCTGTCTAGGTGTAGTTAGAGGTAATACCCTAGACGCACAGAACTTACCTCTAAGTCAGAATAATCGGTTACTTCTCCTGTGTTCCATTTCCTGGGGGAATTTTACTGTTTGTACTGAAGCTTTTGTGGACTCTGGGTCCGCAACCAATTTTATAGATTATGAATTTGTGAAAGGACTGGGTGTTCCCTTACAACTTTTAGACCGACAAGTGGTCGTCACCGCAGTAGATGACTCTCCTCTACAGTGTAGATCACCTCTCTCTCAGACCCCAAGGTTGTCATGTACGATAGGGGTTCTACATAAGGAGAGTCTACAGTTTCTTGTTTTGCGCATGGCAACCTCCACCGTTATTCTTGGCATGCCCTGGTTACAGCTCCATTCCCCACAGATAGATTGGGCCTCAGGTCAGTTACTCAGCTGGTCACCTTATTGCCATACCCATTGTTTGGGGAGGATTGCCATGTGTGCCGCCAAGGTAGAGGTCAAGGGGATATCCGCACAGTACGCTGAGTTTGTGGATATGTTTTGTCCTAAATCCGCTGATAAACTCCCACCACATCGGAGTTTCGACTGTCCTATCGACCTAAGATCTGGTTGTATGCCTCCTAGGGGTCATCTTTATAATCTTTCCGGTCCGGAGAAACAGGCAATGCGGGAGTACATTACTGAGAACCTGGCAAAGGTGTTCATCCGCCCTTCTCGGTCACCGGCCGGGGCGGGGTTTTTTTTCGTTAAAAAAAAAGATGGTGGCCTTAGACCCTGTATCTACTACCGAGGTCTAAACCAGATCACCATAAAGAATCACTATCCATTACCTCTGATAGACGATCTCTTTGGCCAGATTACCAATGCCACTATTTTTTCAAAATTGGACCTACGTGGGGCATACAACCTGGTTCGCATTAGGGCTGGTTACGAGTGGAAGACGGCCTTCAATACACCCGACGGGCATTACGAGTATCTAGTTATGCCCTTCGGGTTGTGTAACGCCCCGGCCGTCTTCCAGGAGTTGATTAACGAGGTCTTCAGGGAGGTGTTGGGGAAGTTTGTCGTGGTATATCTCGATGACATATTGCAACATTGCAAGCATGTCAAATATGTGTTGAAGAGGTTGAGACAAAACCTTCTGTATGCAAAACTAGAGAAGTGCCTTTTTGAGGTCACTCAAATTCCTTTTCTGGGATACATCATCTCAACGTCAGGGCTCTTTATGGACCCAGAAAAGGTTTCGGCTGTCCTAGAGTGGCCGCAACCGGTGGGCTTGAAGGCACTTCAGAGATTCCTCGGTTTTGCTAACTACTACCGGAGATTTATTAAGGGATTCTCTTCGGACTAGCCCCTCTGACTAGTCTAACCAGGAAAGGGGCTGACCCTTATCAGTGGTCATCGGAGGCCCAGGCCGCATTCAAAACCCTGAAGAAACTGTTTTGCTCGGCACCCATACTGAGACATGTTAACATCACCCTTCCCTTCACAGTAGAGGTAGATGCCTCAGAGATCGGGGTGGGGGCTGTGCTGTCTCAGCGCTCGGGTCTGCAGGGCAAGACACATCCTTGTGCCTATTTCTCACGCAGGTTTTCTCCTGCTGAGAGAAACTACGATGTGGGCAACAGGGAACTGTTGGCCATCATGTTAGCCTTCCAGGAATGGCATCATTGGCTGGAAGGTGCAGAACACACCATTACTGTATATACTGACCATAAGAACCTGGAGTACATTAAAGGGGCTAAGAGGCTCACTCCTCGTCAGGCCCGCTGGTTCCTATTTTTCTCGTGTTTTAGATTTGTTATCACGTACACTCCAGGTTCCAAGAACATTAAAGCAGTGATAGTCACGAAAACCGGCACCATCCATAAGTATATGCTCTTTTATTTTTTCAAAAATGCATTACAGCAATCAAGGCAACGTTTGAGGGCAGCCGCCCCTTTATCAAGCTATGCTGTCAATGTTTACACATGCATTAACTTCACATCTCAATTTATACCCCAGTACAAGCAGCCTACAGCCAATCATATATCACTATATAGTCATCTGACCCATCTCTAAGGTCACACCTGCTGCGGACCCTGTGGGGAACTTATAGGCTAGGACTGCTATTGGAGGATTCAAACCTCAATCACACCCACATCCCCTACCTCACCAACGGCCGCCGCTGCCGGCACCCCCCCTGACGCTGGGCAGTCTCGGTAGCCACTCCCAGCAGGCCGCCGCAGCGGCGGACCTGATGGGGAACCAATCCGCATAATGCGCTGAGTGGAACAAGGTCCCGCCCCTCGCGTCTCCCCAGCAACCACAGACGCCGGCGGCGGAGTACACCGCCAGCGCTGTGAGATGTAAACAAAGGAAGCGTCAGCAGCTGCCACCGATGGGAGAAGACCTCCCCATACAGCACTGTATCAAAGCATCAGACTAACATATCTAAGTGACATTACTCAGAATACCCCAGGGAGGAGGGCCAACAGCGACAGAATTTAGGGCAGCATCCATATGTATATGCAATTATACAGTACATTCATAATGCGTAAATAAATAAATAAAGCAGCATTAAGGGAACATTAAAGCAGACGCTCTCTCCAGATGTTTTGAACCGGAGACAGCTCAGCCCGCACTCCCCGAGAGCATTGTACCACACAAGGTGGTGCTGGCAGCCACTGAAACCTGGGAGGACTGGGCAGTCACACTGGCGCCTCACCAGCTAGATACCCCAGAAGGGAAACCGGAAGGGGTCCTCTTTGTTCCACTCCCGTTCCGTTTGCAAATCATGCAGCTATTCCATGCCCATAAGAACACAGGTCACCCGGGGGTCACCCGCACTCTAGATCTACTCACAAGGTGTGTTTGGTGGCCTTCATTGGCCTCTGATTGCAGGGAATTTGTCAGAGAGTGTGTGGTGTGTGCCAGGAGTAAACCGTCTTGCCAGGCTCCAGTGGGTACCTTACAACCCTTGCCAGTTCCAGGTGAACCATGGACCCACCTGTCCATGGACTTCATTGGCGAGCTTCCCAAGTCGGAAGGTATGACTGTGATATGGGTGATCGTGGACAGGTTCAGCAAGATGGCCCACTTTGTTCCTCTTAAAGGATTCCCATCAGCTCAAGACTTAGCCGACCTCTTCATACAGCACGTCTTCCGATTACATGGGATTCCGGATAATGTGGTATCGGATAGAGGAGTCCAATTTGTATCAAAATTTTGGAGGGTTTTTTGCCATAATTTGGGTATGAACCTGTCCTTCTCGTCTGGGTATCACCCACAGACCAACGGGCAGACCGAGAGAGTTAATCAGGCACTAGAACAGTTCCTGAGGTGCTATGTGGCAGATGCACAAACGGAATGGGTTAAATTCTTACCCTTTGCTGAGTTTGCACACAACAACCTGAGAGGCGCTTCAACGGGCTTGTCCCCTTTTCAGGTTGTGTCAGGAAGGTCTCCTAAATTTTCCCCATTACCGGTGTGCTCCTCTCCCTTACCAGCCCTGGAAGAGTGGCAGAAGGTTTTAAAAAGACTTTGGGGACAAGTAAAGGAGAATTTGGGAGTAGCCTTCCAGAATCAAAAGAAACAGGCCAACAAGAGACGGTCTGTTGAGTGGCACTTTTCTCCTGGAGACATGGTGTGGGTGTCAACAAGACATTTGGCACTTAGACAACCGTCCACCAAGTTGGAGCCCAAGTTCATAGGGCCCTATCCGGTGGCCAAAAAGATCAATGAGGTCTCATATGTGATTGATCTCCCAGCCAGCATGAGAGGTGGGAGATCGTTCCATGTTTCTTTGTTGAAGCCAGTTGTACATGTGGATTCCTCTCCCCCCCCCCCCCAGTGATAGTGGAGGGCCAGACAGAGTACGAGGTTGGGAAAATTTTGGATTCCCGGCTGGTACAGAATTCCGTACACTATCTGGTCCATTGGAAAGGGTATGGGGTGGAGGACAGATCTTAGGTACCAGAAAATAGCATGCATGCTGAGAAATTAAAGAAGAGGTTTCATCAGTCACATCCAGAGAAACCGGGTGGGAAGTGTCCGGAGTCCACTCCTCAAGAGGGGGGTACTGTAAGGGATAGCGGACCCGCTGCCAGCAAGCATGAGGCAGCGGGCTCCGCTTCCCGGATTCTCACCGCCGGCGTGCCGCCGAGCAGGGCTGTGCGGTCAGCGGAGTCCGTATGCTCGGCGGACTCCGCCGCGCAGTTGCCTCCTGTGGGGTCTCTTTCGCCGGCACTTACCCGGCGCATAACGCGCGCGCACGCAAGGAGGCAGGATCTTTATGCCTCAAGACGGGGAGTCAGCTGACCAGGCTAGTCAGCTGACTCCATCTTCACTGGGGATTGGCTGGGGCTCCAGGGCGGTGCAGGGCAGATCACTTGCTACAAATAGGACTTGCTACTCAGTAGCAAGTTGTCTGCTGTCGTGAATACACTTCTGTGTTAGCGCTTAGATCTTAGTGCAGTGCCCTGGTGTTGATACTAAGGATTTCACACCTTAGCTTAGGAATATTATTGTATATTGATCTGTGTTTTGACTCTGGCTATCCCTGACTACTCTATCTCTTGCTGGTCTTGTGCCTTTGTCTGTCTGATCCTTGTTGCCAACCTCTGCCTGTTTACCGATTACTCTTCTGCCTTCCGCTCCTGTACTGCTGCCATCATCTCTGTTGCCGACCCCTTGCCTGTCTGACCTTTCTCCCTTCAGTGGAACGTCTCCCACTGGAGGGTTATCTCTGAGGCTTGCCTCTCCGAAACGCCTGCCCCAAGCAGACGATTACTGCGGGGGGTCAAGATTCCTCACTCAGCCTGGTTAGAGGATCTCACGCACGGGGTTCCCATTCAGAGGTAACCACACCTCTGAGGAATTGCCGTGTGGTGGACATTTCCACACTTTCTGATATATTACTGTCTTTATTGTGTTCTTTTGCTGGTGTCCAGAGGTTAGCAATATATCGGATTATCGGTGATACTGCAGATCATCAATAATCGGGTATACATCTGCATTCTTGGTGATACTGCAGATTGCCAATAATCAGATTCTCTCTGCGTGCTGACACCGATCATGACAAGGACTTATATAAATAGTGCAATCTCAAAGTGGGGACTCCCACTTAGCAGCGTTTTTCTATCGCCGTTGGGAAGGTCATTATGTGAGTCTGGTGAGCTCAGACGCCTCCCATTATTTAGTTCTTGATCCTAGTTGGTCTTTTTCTGGTTGAGCCACACAGAGCTGGGAATCACGGCCTGATGAAGGGCGCATACAAATTTACATAAAAGCCCGAAACTAACATGTGTCGTTGCCTTGAGATAAAATACCCGTAAAAGCTACAACCATTTATTAAGCCAAACCAGATTATGTCCTTGTTTTCTATTTAGGAAGATTTACTATATGAAATTGAAGAACCTCGTTTTTATACTATTTTTGATATACTTTTTTCCTACATGTGTCAAAAAAGTTTTTTCATAAAGCACTTTTTTTGCATTTTTGAGATTGCACTATTTATATAAGTCCTTTTCTAAAGTAATAAACAAGTCTTGGTGGGCAAGGTGCATTGCCCCTAAAGAGGACTGTGTTTTGATCCTTCACGGTATAAAGGATTGCACCCAAAGATATTTTTTATAAATGTTAACCCTAAGACCCCCCTGGTGGTGCCTAATCCTAAGACCCCCCTGGTGGTGCCTAATCCTAACCACCCCCCTGGTGGTGCCTATCCCTAACCACCCCCCTGGTGGTGCCTAAACCTAACCACCCCCTGGTGGTGCCTAAACCTAAGCACCCCCCTAGTGGTGCCTAACCCTAAATCTTACCTGGTGATGCCTAACCCTAACCATCCCCCTGGTGGTGTATATTGCATTGTAACTATACCTAACCCTCCCTGTACCTAACCCTAACCCCTAGACCCCCCTGGTGGTGCCTAACCCTAACCACCCCCTGGTGGTGCCTAACCCTAACCACCCCCTGGTTGCGTATATTATACTGTAACTATACCTAACCCTCCCTGTACCTATCCCTAACCCCAAGACCCCCCTGCTGGTGCCTAACCCTAACCACCCCCCTTGGTGGTGCCTAGCCCTAACCACTCCCCTGGTGGTGCCTAACCCTAACCACCCCCCTAGTGGTGCCTAACCCTAAATCTCCCCTGGTGAGGCCTAACCCTAACCATCCCCCCAGTGGTGTATATTGCACTGTAACTATACCTAACCCTCCCTGTACCTAACCCTAACCCCTAGACCCCCCTGGTGGTGCCTAACCCTAACCACCCCCTGGTGGTGCCTAACCCTAACCACCCCCTGGTTGCGTATATTATACTGTAACTATACCTAACCCTCCCTGTACCTATCCCTAACCCCTAGACCCCCCTGGCAATGCCTAAACCTAACCATCCCCACCGCACAAACACCCTAAACACATAAACAATAATATATTTAATCCTTAAAATACTTCACTACAAATAACATGAATAAAATAATTTATATATTTGTAATAGAATAAATAGCCTTGAAATAGCTTTAAAATCACGTATACATTAATATTATAAATAGAGAAAAGTATATATAAATATATACAATACAATTGATAGCCTTACAATCAGAATCAGAATCAGAATTTATTTTGCCAAGCACGGTTGGACTGTGCCAGGAATTGGGTTTGGCACATTGATTGGCACAGAGATAGTAATAATACAACAGACAAGATTATACAGAGAAGTACAACAGAACATGAGCGATGCAACAGAACAGGAGTAATACAACATTTGCAGTAGCGCAATTGCGGTACGCATTAGAAATCTTAAAATAACAGTAGTATTAAAAGCGATATTTTAGTAACTATAATCAACGCATTATAAGTGTAAAAACAAAGTTAATACCAAAAGCGATGTATTTCTAATACAATAAGGTTGAAAACGCGATTTAAGCATATGAAAACATACATATGAAAACAAATTTTTAAATGATCAAAGAAGTGTAAACGAAAATTTAGTTGTTATATTTTTGTAAGCGAAATTTAAAAACGAAAAAATAAGTATAACACAAAGTCAAAACGAACTTGTAAACGATATTTGTTATAAACCTTATTCTGTAATCGAAAACTTTTGTTAACACGATCCCTGTAACCGCTATTTCTCGGGCGCCCTTTTTTCCTGTCGGGCGCCGAATAGCCGATATTTTGCATTGCAGTCTATGGCGGCGCCCTTTTTGTCCACTATCCCTGTGTGCCCTTTTTTACTAGCACAGGGAACTTACAGTATATTCCATTCACTAGCATTACTAAATGATTTTATGATTTGGCTCTGTAGTTCATGGTGGAACAACAGAGACATCTTGTGGACAGACATATAAATACACCTGTGGGTCTATTTCATGAAATGAGGATAGGTTGAAATGAGAATAGGTTTTTGTAACGCATACTGAGCACATGGGTGCTCCTAAGCTTAGAAAACGTCTCAAATAAACCTTCCCCTAAGGGCTTGTTAACATTAGGGGTGATTATTATTTTTTTTTTTTAGCGCTTGCAATTTTAAAAATCGCCTTAAAAGAGCTTGTGCAATGTTAGCTTATATGAGTGTTCTCACATAAGCAATGAGCTTTCTATCCAACCGCAAATGCGGCTCCTGCACCATTTTCAGAGCATTTGTGATTTAATAGAAAGTATAGGGAAATCTCTAAGCACTTGAAAAAGCGCTTTGAAAAGTGATTTCCTGAGCGCTTTAATGAATAAATATGGTACATTGTATTTTGGGT
This sequence comes from Hyperolius riggenbachi, assembly GCF_040937935.1. Classification (NCBI taxonomy): domain Eukaryota; kingdom Metazoa; phylum Chordata; class Amphibia; order Anura; family Hyperoliidae; genus Hyperolius; species Hyperolius riggenbachi. The sequence continues at coordinate 352,234,824 of NC_090650.1, forward strand.
GGGGGGGAGGGGGCGGTGGCGGGCTGTTTCGTAGCCTCCCTGTCTATTTGGAAGCCTCCATTTTCTATATATGTTGTATCAGTTGAAAGGCACTGCCATAGACTTCAATGTTATTTGCCGCACACTGCGGCTATAAGGTGGTAAAAAGGGCGCCCAAGTATTGTATAATGGGGAGCACACAAGAGGCAGACTTGATCAAGAGGGTATGGGGGCGGCACATTCATACGTGGGGAAAAAGACAGGTAGATGGTGCTCACTGTGTCTAGGTCAATTGGCCTTTGGCCAAGGGGAAAAATCTTACCTGATCTGATGGGTGGTTACAGCCAGAGATTGCAGCTGTCCCTCTTATGGCCGGGACCTGGCATCTATGAGCGGTGTGATGTGTTACTCTGTGTAGCTCCGATGGTGAATGGAATAAAGGACGCTATATCCATGGTAAACCCAGATGTATGATTCCTCATGTATCTAAAGAAATGTAGGGAGAGTAACCCCATGAAATCTGTCAGAGTAGGGAGAATAACCCCATAAAAAATGTCAAACTGTATTGACTCTCCAGCTATACTTCTCCCAGTTTACCATATTACATGTAAGTGCAACCATACACCACGGATATCATCCTTTACTTCCATCCGCTACCGGAACCAAACAGAGGAACACATAACGATGATCATAGATACCCCTTCCTTGGCCATAAAAGGGACAGCTGTGATCTTCGGCTGTTGTAGTTCATGGCCCATTGGATCGGGTGAGATCTTTCCTTTCAGCCAATGGCCAATTAACCTACGCCCCGTGAGCGTTGCCTCTCTTTATTTTTTCTGGCTGCACTGGAACATCCAGATAGCTATCCCAAAGTCTCACATATCCCCGATTCCCCAGATTGCCCCAGTCATAGGGAATAAACCTTCCCGGAATTGTGGACAGACATAAGTGTGGAAAGTGGCACATAGGAGTAAGTGATATGTTGCATTTAAACGTATGCGTATTTTTGCTATTGTAAAATCAACCCTGTTTACTCTGATGTTTTGTCTTCTTATTCCTCTGTCTTTTTCAACCTGAAATTGTAATAAAAAGTGCAAGTCAAAAAAGGGGGGGTGTGGGGTAAGGCACAGGACTCTTATGGAATGTGCACAGGAGTCACAAGCCAGGGAGTACACATAGGCACCCAGAAGGCACACTAGCATTACAATGGGGAGGCCAAGTGGGACTGGGGATGGGGGGTGTTACTGCTCAACCTTCTTCCCTCCCTGTTTGCAGAGGGTACTATCTACCCACATTTGCAAAGTAGGTGCAATAAAGTTGCATACCTTTTTTCCTCCAGTGCTGTCCTCTGCTTCTATCTTCTGCCTACTTCCACATGTAAACACACATCTCTGTCTGTCTGTACAGAGTTATGTGTCAGTGTGTGGCAGCAGAAGGAAAAGATGAAGAGACTGGACCTGCCCAGTAGGGAAATGGGTATGAATCTTTTCCATGCTCTGCTCTACATCCTTTTCACCTACGGGAGTGTACATTGTGATAGTGAAAAGAATGCATGTGGGCTACACTTGTTTATGGTACATAAAGGGGTAGGGAGCATAAAAGTTTTGCAAGGGGGGGGGGGGGGGGCTGGGATCTGTAGCTTACCCCTGGCCTCATCTACTTCTCTTCCCACACTTCATCTGCTGCTCCTCTTTGCCAAGCTCTTCATTGGCTGCCTGCCAATTAATTAGAGGGTTCCCGTAAAATGTTTAACTCTAACCTACAAAGACCTCCACAAATTTTCTCCTCCTTAAATTTCCTCACTAGTCTTCATGTACCATTCCAACCGGAACCTCCATTTTGCACACGACCTTCTGCTATCCTCTAAAATCACCTCTTCCCACTCACTTCCAATCATTTCATCCCTCCCCAAACCTTCAAACCCACCCTTAAAACACACCTTTTCTGACTAGCATACAATTTGACCTAGGAGATTCCACTTTCACCCTCTGGACAAGCTGTGCTCCTCACTAAATAAAGCTTACAGACACAGCAACCTTGGGCGTAAACTTTCTGTATTTCTCAACCTCTAGTTTCTTCACCATTCCTTTAGATTGTCAGCTCACATAGGCAGGGCTTTCTCTGTTATGTGTCTTGTAAAATGCTATGAGTTTGATTAACTAAAGGGTGCTAACCTAGTTAGCACGCCTAAAAGCTTTGGACGTGCAAATTAGGGTGCTAACTAGTTTGCACGTCTAAAGCTGTTGCTGATCGCGAGCAAAGTGTAGCCGCTGCGCGGTGCACGCGAAACGTCGCACCGCGCAGCGCATAATGTTGCACCATTCGGTGCGATGTTTCACACGCATCGGTGCGACATTTCATGCGCACCGTGCAGCGCTAAACTTTGCACGCAAACTTTTGTGCGGGTATTACCGCATGCAAAGTGCCTTTGCACGTGCTAAGGGGCTTTTCATTGGTGTGCTAACACTTAGCACCCTTTAGTGAATCAAGCCCCATATGTTTTGTTTATCACCATACATTTGTCACTGTAACTTATATTGTCTACCACTTCTATATTATGCACTGATGTCTGCATTGTCACATGTACCAAGTCTGTATATTATGTACCCTTGTTTGTTTCTTGCATCGTACAGCACCATGGAAGATGATAGTGCTATGTAAATAATTGATAATAATAGAATAGGCAACTCAGCAAAAAGTGGTATGAGAAACTCAGCATGGAAATGCAATAACTCAGAGGCAGTGTGAAATGGTATACTTCTATGTATAAAGTTACAACCCAAGAAATAATAGCTCGTCCTGCCTTTTGGTATGACCATCTCCAGACTCCACCACAACTCTTTTCAATAAAGCAGGTGAGACATTATGCAATAGATAATCACCCAGAATCAGTGCAGTAGCTAGAGATCATGGGGACCCATAGCATAACTTTCGTGGAGCCATTAGATGTAGGCACTCTTAAGCAATAGCCCCTGCCCTACCTTATGCATGTAAGTTTACTAGGCAATTAACATTCTCATGCAGTTCACATTGCACATAGTTCATTGGTACTGAGACAAAGTCAGAGGGTGGAGAAAAACTACAAAGTTAATGATGAATACCAGGGTCGGGCCAAGGCAGAGGCGAGAGAGGCTCCAGCCTCAGGGCGCAGTGTAGAAGGGGCCGCACATGTCACTCAGCTATCATTCCCCTACTGCATTTGAAGCAGAGAGAAATAAGAAAAGGGGATACATGGCAGTGAATGCAAGCCAGATAGCTAGAGATTAAGGTGTTGAGTAGAGATGGCCCGAATGGTTCACCGGCGAACGGTTCCTGGTGAACTTCCGGGGTTCGCAAACTTTTCCGGAAGTTCGGTTCGCCCCCATAGTGCATCATGAGGGTCAACTTTGACCCTCTACATCACAGTCAGCAGGCACATTGTAGCCAATCAGGCTACACTCCCTCCTGGAGCCCCCCCCCCCCCCCCCCTTATAAAAGGCAGGCAGCGTCAGGCTTTTCACTCACTCGTGTGCCTGCAGTAATTAGTGAAGGGATAGCTGCTGCAGACTTTCATAGGGAAAGCTTAGTTAGGCTCTTGTAGGCTTGTTAGCTTGCTCCTTGCTGATTCTTATTGCTAAAAAAGCACCCCACAAAAGCTCTTTTGAGAGCTAATCTTGTTCTTGTGATCTATTTTTTTTCTGTGTGTCCCATTGACACTTGTGTTGCATAGACAGCCTTGCTAATTCATACTGTGTGTGTGCCACTGCCAGCCAGGCCCAGCACATTCAGTAACTCCTACCTGTGTGTGTGACAGGTGCACCATGTAATACCCACTGCATATACCTACCTGTTGTTCACTGTGCACCCACCCACCTACGTGAGTGCACGTAGTGTCATTGTTCCTGTCCGGTACCTGTCTGTGTGTGACAGGTTCACATTGTAATACCCATCACTGCATATACCTACTACTACCTGTTGTTCACTTCAGTGCACCCACCCACCTACGTGAGTGCACGCAGTGTGATATACCACTCCGTGCATACTTGTTAACTGCACCTGTGTGACTGCACATTGTATTACTTTAGTCAGTGCATACCTTTCACTTCATCCCCTCCGATATGGACAAAACGGACAAAACAGGTAGAGGCAGAGGAAGAGGCAAACCCAGAGGAAGGCCATCCGGCAGGTCTGTGTGAGGTCATGGTGATGATGTGATTTCGTGCGGCCCTGGACCAAAGTACATTGCTCAGAAGAAGGCACGTCCCATCAACTCACAGGACGTGGTTGACTATTTAACACAGAACACCTCATCTTCCGCAGCCACCAGCACTACTCCAAGTACCACATCCGCCACATTTGACAGTTCGCAAGAGTTATTTGGTGGGGAAATCATTGATGCACAGCCATTATTGTTACAACCAGATGAAGGCACTAAGCAAGTTACACCACCTCATATATCTGAGTTAGGCGACGCTATGGACGTAATGTGTGCGGGATGATTAAGTACCTGCTGTTGGTGCAGTTTTGGAGGTGTCTGATTCAAGTGAAGCTGGGCAGGATGATTATAATCATGACGATGATACAGATCCCACGTATGTTCCCAATAGAAAGGATGAACAGGGGGACAGTTCAGAGGGGGAGTCAGAGAGGAGTAGGAGGAGACGAGTTCCTGAAAGAAGCAGGGGGAGCTTGTCATCAGAAACAGCTGGTGGCAGTGTCCAGCGCCATGTATCACCACCTATGTACAGCCAGCCAACATGCCCTTCAATGTCAGCTGCTGATGCCACCATAGTGCCATTACCCCAGGGGGGCTCAACAGTTTGAAAATTATTTAATGTGTCTGCCTCAGATCGGAGCAATGCTACCTGTTTTCTCTGCCTCCAACAATTGAGCCATGGAAAGGCCAACACCCACGTAGGGACAAGTGCCTCATGAAGGCACATGGAGAAAAGGCACAAACTGCAATGGGAAGAGCACCTGAGCAAAAGCAGCACACAAAAGAAAAGCCACCCTCCTTCTACTCTTCCTCCTTCAGGTGCATCATCTTCAGCCAGGTGTTTGTGAAGGAAATCTTTGAGCGGAAGAAGCCAATTTCTGGCAGTCACCCCCTTGCCTGGCGTCTGACAGCTGGCTTGGCGGAACTGTTAGCTCGCCAACTGTTACCATACCATCTGGTGGACTCTGAGGTCTTCTGTAAATTTGTGGCCATTGAGACACCGCAGTGGAAGATGAAAGGCCACAATTATTTCTCTAAAAAGATGATTCCCAAACTGTACCATGAAGTTGAGAGGCAAGTGGTGTTATCTCTGGCACACAGCGTTGGGTCAAGGGTCCACATGACCACGGATGCCTGGTCTGCCAAGCACGGTCAGGGCAGGTACATTACTTACACAGCCCATTGGGTCAACCTGGTGACCGATGGCAAGCAGGGAGTGCGTGGTTGTGCAGCGGACCAACTTGTGACACCTCCACGGCTTGCAGGCAGGCCTCCTGCCACCTCCTCTCCTCCTGCTACATCCTCTTCGCTGTCGTCATCCTCCTCCTCCTTAGCTGAGTGGCAGTTCAACTCTACTAGTGCTGCAATCTCCTCTCCAGCTACACAGCCCCAGCTCCCGAGGGCCTATGCTGCATGCCAGGTACGATGGTATCACGCCATCTTAAACATGTCTTGACTCAAAGTGGAGAGTCACACTGGACCAGCTCTCCTGGCTACTCTTAACAAACAGGTGGATCAGTGGCTGACCCCGCACCAGCTGGAGATTGGCAACGTGGTGTGTGACAATGGCAGCAATCTCATTTCCGCGTTGAATTTGGGAAAGCTGACACATGTACCCTGCATGGCACATGTGCTGAATCTAGTCATTCAAAGAGTTGTGTCAAAGTACCCAGGCTTAGAGGATGTCTGAAGCAGGCCAGGAAGTTGTGTGAGCATTTCAGGCGGTCTTGCACGTCCATGACACACTTTGCCGAGATTCAGTGGAGAAACAAGTTGCCGGTGAGACGCCTCATTTGTGATAGCCTGACTCGCTGGAATTCGACCCTCCTTATGTTCTCTCGCCTGCTAGAACAGGAGAAAGCCGTCACCCAGTACCTCTACAATTTCAGTAGAAGAACACAATGTGGGGAGATGGGGATGTTCTGGCCCAACAACTGGACACTCATGCGAAATACATGCAGGCTCATGCGGCCGTTTGAGGAGGTGACCAACCTGGTGAGTTGCAGTGAATGCACCAACAGCGACTTGATCCCGTACGCTTACTTCCTCGAGTGTGCCGTGTGTAGAGTGGTGGGTCAAGCTGTGGAGGAGCGTGAAGAGAAACAGATACGGGTGGAACAGTTGTGGGAGCAATTTTCAGCAGAACCAGATGTTTCCTCAACACCTGCGGCAGCACAGAGGGGGGAGGAGGAGGAAGAGTCATGTGGGGAAGAGGAATCAGACTCTAATGATGAGGAAGGTGTTTCTTTGGAAGAGGAGGCGGCGGCAGAAGAACAACCGCAGCAGGCGTCACAGGGGGCTTGTGCTGCTCAACGTTCCCGTGGTATTGTTCGTGGCTTGGGGGGAGGAGGAGGACTTACCTGACATCACTGAGGAAGAGCAAGAGGAGATGGATAGTACGTCTGCATCCAACTTTGTGCAAATGGTGTTTGTCATGCTGTCCAGCCTGTTGAGGGACCCCCGTATAAAAAAACTCAAGGGGAATTATCTGTACTGGGTGGCCACGCTACTAGACCCTCGGTATAGGCACAAAGTTGCGGACATGTTACCAACTCACCTGAAGGCAGAAAGGATGCAGCACTTGCAGAACAAGCTGGCAACTATGCTTTACAGTATGTTTACACAACAGAATAAAGGTACCACTGCCAGTAATCCTTCTCCCATGTCCACGCAGGCAAGGACAGGACGCTCCAGCCATCTCATGGTGATGTCGGACATGCGGACATTCTTTAGTCCAACGCCTCGCGTTAGCGCTTCCAGATCCACCCTCCACCAACGTCTGGACCGGCAGGTAGCCGACTACCTGGCCTTACATGTGGATGTAGACACTGTGAGCAGCGATGAACCCTTGGACTACTGGGTGCGCAGGCTTAACCTGTGGTCAGAGCTGTCCCAATTTGCCATCCAACTTCTGGCTTGCCTTGCCACAAGCGTCCTGTCACAAAGGACCTTCAGCGCAGCTGGAGGCATTGTCACTGAGAAGAGAAGTCTCCTAAGTCACAAAAGTGTTCAGTACCTCACCTTTATCAAAATGAATGAGGCATGGATCCCGGAGGCCTACTGCCCGCCCCAAGACTTAGTCAGTCCCCACACACAGCATCTCTGCCTGCACGCCGTGAGACTGCCTGCCCGAAGACTAAGTCACTCCCCACACAGCACCTCTGCCCGCAGGCCACTTGACTGCCTTCTCCGCCACCACCAACAGGGTCCAGGACTCCAGGTGGATTCCTGAATTTTTAAGGCCGCTGCTAGCAGCGGCCCCTATAATAATTTTCCTGGTGCGTGTACATGCCTGCCTAATTTTTCTGGCTGCACTGCAGCTGCAGCAACAAAACAAAAGGCATGTACATGTGCCAATTCCTCTTCGTGATCATTACCTTGCCGCGGTGAAGGGGCTTGCGTATCACAATGAAGCAATGACCACCGGCTATATGAGTGTCTCGGGGGGGGGGGGGGGAGGCACACCCAAGATAATAAGGTCATTGCTTTATTGTGGACAGACAAAATTTGATCAACTGGACAGTCACTGTTCTGAAATTCAGCTACCTTAGCCCGGTGACCTTATGGGCTGGAAAGCCACCATCACCTGCACTCTCGTCATGGTGAGCACCAGTCCAGCATGGCCGTCACTACACAAATAGCTTTTTGCAGTCACTGTATACCTTTCACTGCATCTATGACTGCACATTGTATTATACCTGGCAGTCAGTGCATACCTTTCACTTGTGGATAGCAGACTTGCCCTCCAGAACAGATTCTCATTACAGGTAGTAAAGTCGATCAGTGTCATATACAGCAAGGCCTCGAAAGTCCTCCTGTATTGTTATTTTTGGTCACTACCTCGGGACGTGCATGCCATGCCTGCTGCCTTCCTTGGATGTGTGGTAGCCGTTCCTGCTCCTTTGCCCACAGCGTGCCTGCTGCCTTCCTTTGATGTGTGATGGTGGTAGCCATTTCTTAGGTTCCCACTCTGGACCGGAATCGAACCCTTATTCCCCGGCCATTACCCGTGGTCTCCATGCTTCTGAGAAAGTACCATATAAAGTTTCACACAGTTGAATGAATTGCAGACTTGCCCTTCATAACACAGTCTTGGCAAATGCTTTCGATTTGGTTCATCTTGCACTGGGTCAAAGGTCCATCTGACCACAGATGCCTGGTCTGCAAAGCATGGTCAGGGCAGGTACATTACTTATACAGCAAATGTGTCCTTACTTGGATGTGCGGTGCTGGTAGCTAGTTCTCAGGCTCCCACTCTGGACCGGAATCGAACCCTGATTCCCCGGCCATTACCCGTGGTCACTCACAATGGCAGAGTTGCCCTCCATAAAAGATTCTCGTTGCAGGTACTGAACATCAAGCAGAACAAGTATTTAAAAAAATAGATGTAAGCTTTAACAATGGTAGAGAAAGAACCATTGAAAGTTGATAAGGCAGTCAGAAATTACCTGATATCACTGAGGAAGAGCAATCTCGCCATGGTGCGCACCAGTCCAGCACAGCCATCACAACACAAACAGCTGTTTGCTGTGCGTTACACAGTGAGTTTGGTGTGTCAGTGTAAAGCAGTACTCTAATTACACTCCCTGATTGATGTATACACATGCAAGATGTTTTAATGCACATTAGGCCTGCAATTTAGCATGCAATGTGATTTCTGCCCTTAAAATGCTGCTTTGCGTCAAATCCAGATTTTTCCCCGAGACTTTTGGTGTTTATCTCACTCCCCCCTCCAGGTGTTAGACCCCTTGAAACATCTTTTCCATCACTTTTCTGGCCAGCATGAGTGTTTCTAGTTTTCAAAGTTCACCTTCCCATTGAAGTCTATTGCGGTTCGCGAAAGTTCGCGCAAACCAAACTTTTGCGGAAGTTCGCGAACCCGGTTTGCGAACCGAAAATCGGAGGCTCGTTCCATCTCTAGTGTTGAAGGCTCTGGGGAGCCTCTTAGTTCAATAGCTATCAGTGTGGGACAGCTTGGGTGGGAGGGATGGAGGGGTGCACTTTGACTTTGGTGTCTCAACCTTGGGTGCTGGAGGTCCTTGTTCCAGCTCTGGTAAATACATTAAGTATCCACTAGGCCCCCTATGCTCCAGGGCCCCATAGCAGCTGCTATGGCTGCTACGGCTATTGCTATTTCTACTATAATTGTATAACCTATGAATGTTGTTAGCTATGAGGTGTAATATGGCATATTAGGTTTTAATCAGAGTGTAGAGCCCTTGTAAGTTGTTGTCTGTGGCATGTCTGCAACCACAACTCCTACAATTTAGAAAATATGTTAAAGCTGTTTAATATTACACTTGTGAAGCATTCATGAAAACATGAAGTTGTTAATACCAAAGACAACCAAGTTGAAAGATAGTGTGGGTTTCAACAATTGTGTAGCAATGCGTATCCACAACTGTGCAGCTATGTGTCACACGCCCCCTGGTGGCCGGACCACGCAATGCCTTCCAATCGGTTTCAGCACACAGATCACCCAATCTTGTGGACGCAATCGGTGCACGGAAATTGCTGGAATTCGGCTGCAGACAGATCAGAAGGAGTCGTGCGATCTATAAAACACAGAATACTAGGCTGCCACCATCTCTGTTAAATGGGAAGAGAAGCCCAATCTGCCTGATACTAATACCTGCAAATAAAATGGTTAAAACACTCCCTGTTCTGACTAATAACAACAATTCTTGTTAGCGAATCTTCAGAAGCTAGCATTCGTTTTTGTGTGGCTGAATAATAGGTTTAGCTGAAAAATCAATAAATGACTTTTTGAAGTCTTTTATTTTTCAATGCAATATAAATAATTAATATATACAAAAAACCATTAAAATCAACAATTATAGAGACAATAGTAGCCCAGTATAAAAATAAAGGTAAGGGAAGAAATAAATGAATACTTAAGTTTATATGAAAATGTCCTTTGTGAAGTCTGAGCACATGGAACAATCCTTTGTTTCATTTCAGGGAAATGGCCGCCAGCCATATGGTCCTTTGGCTAGCAGCAGGCTTTTGTAAAATGGAATTTGGTGGACTCGGGGACCCTGTCAAGTTCTTTTGAATGACTCACATTTTTGGGTGGGGTCTCAGGATCAGCCCAGGGGTTGGACAGGGTGCGGTTAACCTTCTGGGCGGGTTTCTTGTGTCCACCAAATATGACATTTTTCATATCTCAGCTTACGTTTCCCACACCCACATAACAACCACAGATTCATATTCCTAAGAATATGACAGTTCATATGACATCAAACGTGATGAGGGTCACATGTTCTGGCATGAAGCAGCTGAATACCTCGGGTTCTGGGAATCTCAGCGGCACCAATTTTTTTTAAACAAAAAGATGTTTATTGAACAGAATTTTGCATTTTACAAGGCATATATATATGTACATAGATCTTAAAAATACATGCATGGCTGTATTACAGGTATAGGGTGAATAATACATGAAGAAATTGCAATTGACTGTATGTAAGAGAGCAGTGGGAGATATAATCTTTATAAGGGATAACAAGCCCGGGTTTGCAAATAAAAGTCAACAAGTATTTTAGAGTAAACAGAGATTTAACCCGTGTCCCTGATTACAAGCCTTAGAATCGAGAGTACATGCATTACCGATTCTTCCACCTATCCCAAACCAGGTGGAATTTCTTGCTTGAACCTCTGTGCAAATACACAAGCTTTTTGTATGGAATGGCGTTGTTTACTCTTTTGACCCAGTTTTCGAAAGAGGGTGCTATTGGGGATAACCATCTGAGTGCCACTTCCTGTCTAGCCATGAAGAGGACTTCAGATAAAAAGGTTTTTAGCAAGTTATCAAGGGCCTCATCTTGTATTACACCAAGGAGACAGAGAATAGGGTCAGAGTTCAAGGGGCAGCCCATCTTATCATGTAGAAACTTAGTAATTTGAGCCCAGAAGGGCAGAATTGATGGGCATTCCCATATCAAGTGGAAAAAGGTAGGTGAGGTGGCTTGGCATTTGGGACATAGGTCAGATTGTTGTGGGTTGTATTTAGTTATTTGCTTGGGAATCAAGTAGGTTTGATGTAGTATATAAATTTGCGAAGTGCGCTCACGGATACAAGGAGAGACCCTTTTAGGAACAGAGAGTGCCTCATCCCAGTCATCGTCTTGAATGTCTAAACCACAAGCTTCCCATTTATTCCGTGAGGGTGTAGTAAGATCCTCTGCGCCGTATTCTAGGAGTGTCTTATATATTTCACCAACCATGTGTCTGATGGGCCCATTTTTAATCATCTCTATAATAGGGGAGTTGTATATCTGAACTGGGGTTGTGCGGAATTGTTTCTGGAAGGCGTGCCTAATTTGCCAATATCTGAATTCTTGATTTAGGGGGATGGAATAGGCAGCTGCAATAGCGGAGAAAGGAAGGATCTGTCCTTTTGAGGCAATATGCCCAAGGAAAATCACTCCCTTGTTTATCCAAAAGAAGGGGTCAGGAACTGATCTAAATTCTAGCAAGTGAGGGTTGTTCCAGAGGGGGGTATGATAACCAGTGCCTTTGTCACTATATATTTTATTAACACATTTCCATACTTGTGCGGCCTGTAACAGAATAGTATTGTGTTTTTTCTCGCTAGGAATAAAACACTTGAGAGTATCTAAAGCTGGGCTTTCAATTGTAGGATCAGATGGATAACCCAGGGACTCGACGTTTGTGGAGGGAGGGACCAGGAACCAGGCTGAGATGTGCTGTAGTTGTGCCGCCAAATAATATTTCTGGAACACGGGGAAAGCAATGCCACCTAAGTTGGTTGGGTTTTGTAGAAGTGAGTGTTTTAGCTTAGCCCTGCCTTTACCCCAGAGAAAGCTTAGAAGTGCTGACTTCAGTTTAATAAAAAAGGCGCATGGAATATATATCGGAGAGTGGTGAATGATGTATAAAATTTTGGGGAGGAGTATCATTTTAATTAGACTATTCCTGCCGATTATCGTTAGGGGTAGCTTTGCCCAAGCATTGCACCGTAAGTGTGCTAAAGAGAGTAGGGGATATACTTCCTGTATTAAGTATTGAGAGGGATCGACCTGTATCAGGACTCCAAGATATTTGAAGGCATTGACAATTTCTAGTGGAGGGGGATTATCAACTGAGGTAGTAGGCAGGGGGTCTAAAGGGAGAAGAACTGACTTGGATCGGTTTACTTGCAGTCCAGAATAGAAGCCGGATTCTTCTATAATTTCAAGGGCACGAGACAGGGATGGGCCAGAATCTGCAAGATATAAGATCGTGTCGTCTGCATAGAGACTGATTTTATCTTCAGATGATTTCGTTTTAAATCCTATAATTTTAGGTGAGCTACGAATACGGCAGGCCAGGGGTTCTGCAACTAAGGCATATAGCAATGGAGATAGTGGGCATCCCTGTCTCGTGCCCCTACCCAAAGGAAAGGAGGGAGAAATCCATGAGTTGGTACTAACCCTGGCCGTAGGCTGGGAGTATAATATGCGTACCCATCTTTGAAAGTTTTCTCCTATACCGAACCTGGAAAGGACTGCGTATAAGAAGGGCCATTCAACCGTATCAAAGGCCTTAGCCATGTCCAGTGATGCAATAGCACGGGATCCACAGTTTAAATGAGGGGCCTGGATATTAGTAAATAGCCTCCTGATATTTATTGCCGTGTTTTTCCCAGGCATAAATCCTGTCTGGTCTGAATGAATTAGGGTTAGAATGACTTCATTTAGACGCATTGCCAGGACTTTAGCCAGAATTTTGATGTCAGTGGGTAGAAGGGAGATTGGTCTGTAAGAGTCACAGAGTAACGGGTCCTTTCCAGGTTTGGGGATTACAACTATCAAGGCCTCATTCATAGAGGAAGGAAGCTTTTGCTTTTCAAAGGCATCAAGGAGTACGTCAAGTAGGGGCTCTGCAAGTTGTTCAGAGAATTTTTTGTATACGTCTAATGGGATACCGTCTAGACCAGGGGCTTTCTTATTTGGGAAACTAGCAATTGCCATTTCTATTTCATCAAGGGTGATGGGTTTATCTAGTTGTGATTGTTGGTTATCTGATAGTCTAGGTAGATTTAATTCTGCTAGAAATATCTCAGAGTCCGTTTGGGAGGCATGAGTTTGACTAGTGTATAGTTGTCTATAATATTTGGCAAATGTATCATTGATTTCTTGCGGGGCATAAATAGTGTGGCCTGAAGGGGAGTTTATTTGCGAGATAACAGGAGGGGATGAATAAGTTTTAGCCATCCTTGCGAGTAAAGTACCCGCCTTTTCCCCCTGCTCGTATACCGATTGCTTATTAAAAAATAGTTTACTAAGTGTAATCTCTTCAACTAATTCACGATGGGCAGCCTGCGCAGATTTCCATGCTTGCTTAGTTGTGGGTGATTGGTTTGAGTGGTAAAGTGCTTCTGCCTGTGTCACTTGTTTAGCAAGTGTTTCAAGGCGGGCCTTAGTGTCACCTTTACATCTAGCCACCGCTTGGATTAGGATACCCCTCAAGTAGGCTTTAAATGTATCCCACACTAAAGCTTTATCATCATCATCTCTGTGAATAAAGAAAAATTCGGTGATTTGCTTAGAGAGGCTATCATCAGCGGGAAGTAGATTTAGCCAGAAAGGGTTAAATTTCCAAAATTTAAATGGAGGCTTAATACCTAACTGCAAAGTGAGGCTGAGGGGAGAGTGGTCCGAAACCAAGCGTGGCAGGATGGAAATATTTGACACCAATGAGGTAAGGTATCTGGAGAGGAGAAACATATCTAAACGAGAGAAGGTGTTGTATGTTGAGGATTCGCATGTATAACCCGGGGAGCTTGGGTAACGAACTCTCCAAACATCAGTTAGGTCTATTTCAGTTAGCAACTGGGAGAATGCTGTTTGTTTGTTGGTTTGGGGCGGGGATCTATCCAATGCTGGATTGCATACATTGTTAAAATCTCCCGCCCATACTGCAGGTACTCCCGGATATTTAAGTGAAAATTTCAGACCTTCCTTAAGTATCAAGGAGGAGTATGGGGGAGGGATGTAGATTGCCAATAGGAGGAGCTGTTCACTGGCAATTGTGCAGTGTATAAAGACATATCTGCCAAGGGGATCCGCCGCCACCTCTAGGGCTTTAAAAGGTATGCTCCTGCTAATGAGAATGGAGACGCCTCGGGAATATTGCGAGTAGGAGGCATGGTATGACCATCCTATCCAGCCACGTCTTAGAGAGAGCAGTTTAGTGCCAGTGAGATGAGTTTCAGTAAGGATTACAATATCTGGCTTGTGGCCCTTTAAATATTGCAAAACCACACTCCTTTTAATTTTGTCATTAAGTCCCCGAACGTTCCATGCAACAAAATTAAGTGACAGCGTCATTTTGAGATAAGACAAGAGGTGGTGTCGGATCTCCACACGGTTTAGTAAAAATAGAAACAGCGATGCTTAGTACATATAACTGAAATACGCCTTGCAAAAAAGAGTATAAATTTAACATAACCCATCCCAAACCCACCCTGCTCAGACTCTTAACTGAACTGAGCTTGAACCCAAAAACCCAACAAATCAAAACAGATATTTTCATCAGGTGCAAAATTACTACTGTAGGCACCTGCTGGGGAACCGGGCGATGTGTGACATCTGCAGCTCCGCTCTGTGCTAAACTTTGCATAGAGATAGAAATGGAGAGTACAGATGACACTCATCTACCAACACAGGACAGCGGGGAGAAGGGAAGGGAGAGTGTTCATAGGATAAAAGGGAGGGGAAGGAGGTATTGGATAAGAAGGAAAAATACCTGCATACTTAGATACTCAGAGCTACAGACACGAAGGGATGGAAGAATAAGGGGCCCAGTGACGGCAAGAGTATCAAAAATTACTCTGCGGTGTAGGCAATTGGAAGGGGAAACTGGGGAGACAAGGGGAACAACACAGAGGGAAGTAGGAAGTGCAGTCTATAACATATTTGACTGTCTAATGAGCATATGACTACCAGCTTAGATAACCTAGAGTGTGACATATACAATAGTTCAGGGGTATTGTATATGAAGCATATAAAGAATATAAACCCATTAACGTCGTACGGTCTCGTGAGAAGAACATATTAGTGCATTGCTCCCGAGGGTTGTTGAATGTCCGTGGAGAACTACATGCATTGCTCTATGGGATACAACCCGTGCAGATTTAGTGCTTTACCAGGTTCCCAAGTTCACCGAGTGCACAAATATTCGAGCATAGATGAGTCTCTGGGGTTTAATAATGGTTCACATGTCAGGTGCATTAAATTGGCAATAGGGGTAGCGTCTTTCGGAGAAGAAGTCAAACCAGTGGTGTTCTTGTGCGGAACCATGAGTACCTCGCACTGTCTATAGGTAAGGATGGAAGGGGAGAAGGCCGAGTTCTAGGCGAAGGGACATGAGTTACTCAAAGTGACAGTGAGGTAAAAAAATAGGCGTAAAAGCTATAGGTGTGTGCAGATGGGGACAACTCACAGTTAGATGGGCTGCGGGCACAATTCAACCATCGGCTTGATCCGAGGGGGAGAGGCGAGATTTAGGCTGGGCTTCTAGCCAGGTCAGGGCCTCTTTAGGGTTTTCAAAGAAGTGAGTTTTCCCATCCGCTACCACGCGGAGTTTGGCGGGAAAAAGCATGGCATAAGGATAAGAGGCTTCTCTGAGCGATTTCTTCACGGCGGTGAACTGTGCCCGTTGCTTCTGTACAGATGCTGAGTAATCCGGGTAGAAGGAGATCCGGGCATTTTGATAGGAGATGTCACCTTTTTCCCGGGCAGCTTTTAGGATTGCATCGCGATCACGATAATTAAGGACTTTAAAAATAAAGGTCCGTGGAGGTAAGCCCGGAGCAGGCATTCTTGGGGATATCCGATGTGCCCTTTCTATGATGAAGACCGCGGAGAATGCGTCACGGCCGAAGATATCAATCAGGAGTTTTTCGGTGAAGTCTTCAGGGGCTGTGCCTTCTACTTTTTCTGGAAGCCCAACGATGCGAATATTAGACCTGCGATTGCGGTTTTCAGTGTCTTCCTGTCTGTTATTTACAGATTTTACCTCACGTTCCAGTACAAGTACTTTAGGTGGGATAGGCCTGAACTCGTCCTCCATTATACTGATGCGACTTTCAGTTTCAGTTACACGAGAACGGAGATTGTTCATGTCCTGGCGTAGGAGGGATACATCTGTTTTCACTTCTCCAAGAGTGGTAGTAATTACTGTGAGACTGGCTTGACAGCATGAGATCGCATCCATTATCTGCTGCAGCGATGGCGGGGCCTGTTCTTCATCAGAGGTTTCTTCTTCATCTTGGTCACCTCTCCTGAACTTTTGCAGTTTAGAGGCCGCTTCTGTGTTCCTAATCCGAGACATCTGGGTATCGGAATGTTCAGAAGAAGATAAGGGGTAAGCTGGTGCAGGTTTTGTCCAGAAAGAAGGATAATTACAGTAGTTTAAACAGGATTTTGTGTGTCCTGTGCGGGAGCTCTCCGGAGAAGCTTCTTCACATACCGACTTCCGGTCACGCCCCCGCGGCACCAATTTAATATTAAAATATTCACCAGATCTGGACCAGCAGAATGATATAATTTTCATACCTCTCATATAAACGGTATCCCTTAAAGAAGCAAAAATCATATACCGTATATACTCGTGTATAAGCCACATTTTTGGGACCAAAAAAGTGGTCCCAAAGTGGGGGTTTCGGGTCAATACTTTATGTAGATCCCCTCTGGGTGCCCCCGCCTGGCTGGAGCAGCATGTACCGTAAGTACAATCAAATACCTTGTTGTATCTCCCCTCCCAGTGCTCCCCGGTATAGACCTCCATTCCCCTCCTCCTTCCAGTCCGGAGCGGCATGTACGTGTCGGCTGAGTCTCAAACCTCCTTCCGGCCGATGCAAAGTGCGCAGAGTGGAGTTTTAAGTTATTGGTCCACGCCGCCGGGATTCCACGATAGCTTGCTTGTCTCAGTGTATTTCCTATGACGTCCTCTAGTGGCACCTCTCATCATGTGTGCCAGTGCTGGGCATCATAGGAAATAGACTGCGACATGCAAGTTAACGAGGAATCCCGGCGGCGTGGACCGGTAACTTAAAGCTCCACTCTGTGCACTCTGCAACTGCCGGAAGGAGGTTTGGGACTCAGACGACACGTACATGGCGCTCCGGACTGGAAGGAGGAGGGGAACGAAGGTCTATGCCGGGCGCACTGGGAGGGGAGATACAACAAGGTATTTGATTGTACTTATGGTACATGCCGCTCCAGCCAGGCGGGGGTGGAAGGAAGCGGACATCTATGCCAGAGGCAGGTAATGGATTGTACTTACATACCGCTCCGATCTGGCAGGTGGAGGGCACTATAACCTTACAGCACCGTGTATGATTCACTGCCCTGACCCTGTCTGCATGGAGTTTCAATGTTCTCCATGTGTTTTCATAGGTTTTATCTGAGAACTCCTGTTTCTTCCTGAAAACATAATTGTAGGCTAATTAATGTCTCTCCAAACTGATCCCAGACAGTTACCTGACTATGCAGGGGCATTAGATTATGAGCTGTTTTGAGAGACATGCATTTTTTTTTGTGTAGTCTGAAAAGTGCTGAGGAAAATTTCCTCATTATTGCAAATTTCAGCCACCCAAGCAACCCCCAGGCTACCACTTTCATACCCCCGGCTTATACATGAGTCCATCATTTTCCCCGTGTTTTTTAGGGAAAGGTTTGGGTGTCGGCTTATACGCGGGTTGGCTTATACACGAGCATATACGGTACTGTGTGTATTCCTAAGGCTGTTTGCACGGCTCCGCTGTGTCTACTGTCTACCAGAGACCAGAGACCAACTTCTCAATGGGCTCCCTGCTGTGGGCTTCCTGCATTCTTAAAGTAGTTTAGGTCAAATGGTACTGAAACACACTTAGCTGAGAGAAGTTTCTTTGAACCAGGTAATTAAATGTAAACACTGGCTTCCCTGGAGAACAAATTTATCCCCATGAAAAGAAACTCTATGAAAGGGCAGTTTCCCAAAAGAAGGCAACCAAGGCTGAAGTCTGCAAGGCCCTAAACATCCAATTTTGATCTGGCACGTCAATGACAATCGGTGCAGAAAACCGATTGCGATTGAGTGCTCTTTTCTCACCGCTCTTCCATGACAGCCCTCCCTGGGGTGAAGGCACATAGGCATACATCCACAAGATGTGTGGCGTTGCCACTAATCGGGCTGACTGGGATCGAGCTGCCGGTATGGCATGATAACTCATTGGAGCCTTCGGCTTGGTTCACCTGGACAGGTCACTGTCCTTTACTCTCAGAATTGAACCAACATGGACCTTTCCCGGCCGAACTATGGCGCCACCGCGTTTGGATGTGGGGTCTGTCAGGACTGCTGACAACAGGCAGTGGGTCAGGTAGATCAACAGCCAACCCCTGCATGGGCTTCTTGCTGAGTGGTGGTGGACCTAAGGGAACCCTGCGGGAATCCCTGCACCTTCCCAGCCACTGACACATGGCACATGTGTTGCAGTATCTTGCTACATCCATGTTCATCCTGGGCCAATAAAACTGTTTTCGAATACAGGCAAGTGTCTTGCGGACTCCGAAATGTCTGGCCAGGGGGCTGTCATGTGCGGAGTGCAGCACATGCCCCCTGAATGCACTCGGTACCACGAGCCACTTGGTATTTGGCTGTGGTTTCCCTGCAGTGGGCTGTACAGACTCACTGTACAGTCTCCCACCTTCCCAATACACCTTGAAAGTGGCCCCGCCTGCTAGGGGCTCAGAAGCTTGCTGCCTGAAAGCCTCCAGGCTTGGGTTACTTTGTAGCGCAGTGTTATATACCAGTCACTGCACCTGTTCACGGTACCTGTGTGTGTGACTGCTGCACATTTGTAATACCAGTCACGGCATACCTGTTCATGTTTACTGCACCTGCGTGACAGAAGCACGCACTGTTATATACCAGTCACTGCACCTGTTCACGGTACCTGTGTGTGTGACAGCTGCACATTGTATTGATACCAGTCACTGCATACCTGTTCAGTGCACCTATGTGACCGCACGCAGTGTTATATTACAGACCAGTCAGTCCCCACACACAGCATCTTTGTCTGCACGCCGTGTGACTGCCTGCCCCAAGACTAAGTCGGTCCCCAGTCCCGTACACAGCATCTCTGCCTGCAGGCCGCTTGACTGCCTTCTCCACCACCACCAACAGGGTCCAGGACTCCAGGTGGATTCCTGAATTTTTAAGGCCGCTGCTAGCAGCGGCTGCTATAATAATTTTTCTGGTGAGTGTAAATGCCTGCCTATTTTTTCTGGCTGCACTGCGGCTGCAACAAGAAAGCAAAAGGCATGTACATGTGTCAGTTCCCCTTTGTGATCGTTACCTTGCTGCGGTGAAGGGGCTTGCATATCACAATGAAGCAATGACCGACGGCTATATGAGTGTGTCGGGGTTAGGGGGCACACCCACGATAATAAGGTCGTTGCTTCATTGTGGACAGACCAAATTTGATCAGCTGGTCAGTCACTGTTGTTCTATCATTGAGCTGGTGCCACGGTGCGCACCAGTCCAGCACGGCCATCACTATGCAAACAGCTGTTTGCAGTGCGTTACACAGTGAGTTTGGTGTGTCAGTGTGAAGCTGTACTCTAATTACACTCCCTGATTGATGTATACACATGCAATATGTTTTAAAGCACTTTAGGCCTCCAATTTAGCATTCAATGTGATTTCTGCCCTTAAAACGCTGCTTTGCATCAAATCCAGATTTTTCCCCAGGCACTTTTGGCATGTATCCCATTCCGCCATGCCCCCCTCCAGGTGTTAGACCCCTTGAAACATCTTTTCCATCACTTTTGTGGCCAGCATAAATGTTTCTAGTTTTCAAAGTTCACCTCCCCATTAAAGTCTATTGCGGTTCGAGGTTCGCGAACCGAAAATCGGAGGTTTGAGTCATCTCTACCCTAAAGGAGCAGAGCAGCTCTCTTTCCATGATTCCAGCCCAAAACATTACTCTGCCACCTCCTTGCTGACATTGCAGCTCTGTTAGCCAACTATCCACCACTCCATGCACCTGGATCATGAAGAGTTGCACGACACTTATCAGTAAACACAACTGTTTGAAAATTAGTCTTCTTGTATTTGAGAGCCCAATACAGCTATTTCTGCTTGTGAGCTTAGGTTAGGGTGGTTGAAAAGAAGGTTTATACACTGAAATCCTCTGGAGAATCCTGCACTTGGATGTTTGTGGGACTCCAGAGGCACCAACTGTTAGGAATCCGGCTCTATGTGGTTGCACCTGCTGGTGGCACCAGGTTTCTGGACTGTGCTAATATCTATCTCCAGCAGGTGGCATTGTGCAGCATGTCATGGACATTTCCTTGCCTGCAGTTTCCCGGTTTACCTGGTGGCTCTATGCATCCGGACAGCAGTATTTCCATCATTCACCAGCAGGTGGCCATCATGCAATCTATCCTGGACAATTGTTCATCATATCAGCTGTTTGGATTTGCATTTAAGGACTCCACCCACCTCAGAACCTTGCCAGAACCTCAGTTCAGCTTGGCTGTCCGGTTGCTGTGTTCTGTGCTCCCTGCTCTGAGAAGCTCTGTTCTGTTCTGATCTCTTGGTTTATATTCCTTGCTCTGCCTTGACTCTGATTTGCCTTGCCCTTGTCTGTTGTTCCGCCTGGTCTGTAAATAGTCCTGTATATTATTGTATAGTTAGATAGTTATTTAGGAGTGCTGTGTCTTATGTGGGTTGCACTGTGGGAATTTACTATTTGCTCATTTGTACATAATTGCAATGATTAACAATAAACTGGTTGTTATTTCACATTCATTGGTTTCCATCTCAGTCTTTGCTGCACATTGTGGTCTATCAGTCTGCTGCTAAGTGCAGCCGTAACACCAATAGCTTTAAATATGAGTTTGCTGCTTTGTAATGGCATTTTAGCAGCTGTTCTCTTAATCTAATGTATTTGTTTGGCAGAACCCTTCCTCATTTTGCTTTTATATGCACAAACACATGTATGCTCTGAGCCAGCCACAAATATTTTAACAGTACGATGATCATGCAAGTTTTTGTGAAATATAAAGGTTTTCATACTTTGTCCAAGGCATTCAACTATTTCACACTTTTCGGCAGCATAGAGATCATTTTTCTTTCTCATATTGCTTGAAAATGGTGATCTGCTTAATAATGTGGAACACCCCTTTTTAGTATGTTTTCCTTTAATCGGGCTCATCTGGCAAACTAGTTATCAGAGGTGTCTGAGATTGATTTCAGTGATCAAAAAAGCCCTGAGACACAATACCATCCATTAGTTTAATTGAAAAACAAAAAATTTAATCTAGACTATATGACACTTTTAAATACAGTTTGCATAATAATTTGGATTGCAGTGTAGTTGCAGTGCACAGCTACAAGCTGGAGGACTACAGGTACCTTGTAATTTGTAACTAAGCACACACAGTCCTAACTAGTGTTGGGCGAACAGTGTTCGCCACTGTTCGGGTTCTGCAGAACATCACCCTGTTCGGGTGATGTTCGAGTTCGGCCGAACACCTGACGGTGCTCGGCCAAACCGTTCGGACACATGGCCGAACTAAGAGCGCATGGCCGAACGTTCCCCGAACGTTCGGCTAGCGCTGTGATTGGCCGAACGGGTCACGTGGTTCGGACCCGAACGCGCTCTGATTGGCCGAACTGTCACGTGGTTCGGGTAAATAAATACCCGAACCACGTCATATCTCCGCCATTTGTCTGTGGGTTTAGCTTTGGGTAGGCAGGCAGGGTAGTTCGCGCTCCAGCCACGCTAGCCAGGGTCCCCCCTGTCATTGTGTCGCTGCTGGGAACAGTAGTACACCGCTCGCTCAGCCACACTATATAGCATTCTGTTTACTGCCACTCTGTGTACCTCGCTCAGCCACATTATATAGCATTCTGTTCACTGTTCTGTGTCTGCTGGGAATAGTGGTACACCGCTCGCTCAGCCACACTATATAGCATTCTGTTCACTGTTCTGTGTCTGCTGGGAATAGTGGTACACCGCTCGCTCAGCCACACTATATAGCATTCTGTTTACTGTTCTGTGTCTGCTGGGAATAGTGGTACACCGCTCGCTCAGCCACACTATATAGCATTCTGTTTACTGTTCTGTGTCTGCTGGGAATAGTGGTACACCGCTCGCTCAGCCACACTATATAGCATTCTGTTTACTGTTCTGTGTCTGCTGGAAATAGTGGTACACCGCTCGCTCAGCCACACTATATAGCATTCTGTTTACTGTTCTGTGTCTGCTGGGAATAGTGGTACACCGCTCGCTCAGCCACACTATATAGCATTCTGTTTACTGTTCTGTGTCTGCTGGGAATAGTGGTACACCGCTCGCTCAGCCACACTATATAGCATTCTGTTTACTGTTCTGTGTCTGCTGGGAATAGTGGTACACCGCTCGCTCAGCCACACTATATAGCATTCTGTTCACTGTTCTGTGTCTGCTGGGAATAGTGGTACACCGCTCGCTCAGCCACACTATATAGCATTCTGTTTACTGTTCTGTGTCTGCTGGGAATAGTGGTACACCGCTCGCTCAGCCACACTATATAGCATTCTGTTTACTGTTCTGTGTCTGCTGGGAATAGTAGTACACCGCTCGCTCAGCCACACTATATAGCATTATGTTTACTGCCACTCTGTGTACCTCGCTCAGCCACATTATATAGCATTCTGTTCACTGTTCTGTGTCTGCTGGGAATAGTGGTACACCGCTCGCTCAGCCACACTATATAGCATTCTGTTTACTGTTCTGTGTCTGCTGGGAATAGTGGTACACCGCTCGCTCAGCCACACTATATAGCATTCTGTTTACTGTTCTGTGTCTGCTGGGAATAGTGGTACACCGCTCGCTCAGCCACACTATATAGCATTCTGTTTACTGTTCTGTGTCTGCTGGGAATAGTAGTACACCGCTCGCTCAGCCACACTATATAGCATTCTGTTTACTGCCACTCTGTGTACCTCGCTCAGCCACATTATATAGCATTCTGTTCACTGTTCTGTGTCTGCTGGGAATAGTGGTACACCGCTCGCTCAGCCACACTATATAGCATTCTGTTTACTGTTCTGTGTCTGCTGGGAATAGTGGTACACAGTGGTGCTCAGCAGAGCTCGAATATTCGAGTAGCTCGAATATTCGAGCTCTTTTCCAGCTATTCGAGCTCGGTATTCGAGCTCCGAATAGCTGGAGCTACTCGAATGGGCTATCCGAGTACACTCGAATAGCCCATTCACTATTCGAGCTATTCGAGCAACCCGGCGCTATCCGAGCTCGGTACCGAGCTCGAATAGCGTCATAGCCCAGATTGATGTCCTTAGAGCCAATCAGAGGGCTCCCAGGCCCTCTGACGGCAGCCAATCACAGAGGGGGACCCTGGCCAGCCCCTACCCTATAAATAGCGGCCGCCATGTTCCGTTTCTCCATGCTTGCCTGAGACTTGTACAGAGAGAGAGTTGCTCCTTTGTGCTTTGGCTTAGCAAGTGCTCTATTGTGATCATTTACCTAGCGTTTTTGCTCACCTACACCTGCCATATACACCTATATTGTTGTTAGTTAGATAGACATTGTATTTTAGTTAGTAGCTTGTGTGTTACATTAGAGACAGGCAGCCCTCTGCAAGCTTACAGGTTTAGGCCTCAGGGGGGCCTTGCCTCTGTGGGCAGCTGTCCTCTGTTTATTTCTCTCATCTATACCAGTATTTCTGCTGTCCTTTACTAATAGTATTGTAGTTATACTGTACTAGGAGTAGGACACTCACTGACTGTCACTGTTTATAGGCTACTAGCTAGCTCCTGCGTGTGTGCACTCACTCACTGTCTGTGTGTACACACACTCTATTTCCTTCTGATTACTGATAGATTATTGTTATTTAGTTGTACTTACTTACTACTTACTCTTACTGTACCCGTAGGGACACTCACTGTCACTGTTCATATAGGCTACTAGCTCCTGCGTGTGCGCACTGCACTCACTGTCTGAGTGTACACACACAACACACACTCTATTTCCTTCTGATCGCTGATTGATTATCGTAATTAGTTAGTTGTACTTACTGTTACTACTTACTCTTACTGTACTAGGAGTCTAGGACACTCAGTCACTGTCCATAGGCTACTAGCTCCTGCGTGCGTGCACTCACTGTCTGAGTGTACACACACCCACACTCCATTTCCTTCTGATCGCTGATTGATTATCGTAATTAGTTAGTTCTACTTACTGTTACTACTTACTCTTACTGTACTAGGAGTCTAGGACACTCAGTCACTGTGTTCATAGGCTACTAGCTCCTGCGTGCGTGCACTCACTGTCTGAGTGTACACACACCCACACTCCATTTCCTTCTGATCGCTGATTGATTATCGTAATTAGTTAGTTGTACTTACTGTTAATACTTACTCTTACTGTACTAGGAGTCTAGGACACTCAGTCACTGTCCATAGGCTACTAGCTCCTGCGTGCGGTCACTCACTGTCTGAGTGTACACACACCACCCACACTCTATTTCCTTCTGATCGCTGATTGATTATTGTAATTAGTTAGTTCTACTTACTGTTACTACTTACTCTTACTGTACTAGGAGTCTAGGACACTCAGTCACTGTGTTCATAGGCTTCTAGCTCCTGCGTGCGTGCACTCACTGTCTGAGTGTACACACACCCACACTCCATTTCCTTCTGATCGCTGATTGATTATTGTAATTAGTTAGTTCTACTTACTGTTACTACTTACTCTTACTGTACTAGGAGTCTAGGACACTCAGTCACTGTGTTCATAGGCTACTAGCTCCTGCGTGCGTGCACTCACTGTCTGAGTGTACACACACCCACACTCCATTTCCTTCTGTTCGCTGATTGATTATTGTAATTAGTTAGTTCTACTTACTGTTACTACTTACTCTTACTGTACTAGGAGTCTAGGACACTCAGTCACTGTGTTCATAGGCTACTAGCTCCTGCGTGCGGTCACTCACTGTCTGAGTGTACACACACCACCCACACTCTATTTCCTTCTGATCGCTGATTGATTATTGTAATTAGTTAGTTCTACTTACTGTTACTACTTACTCTTACTGTACTAGGAGTCTAGGACACTCAGTCACTGTGTTCATAGGCTACTAGCTCCTGCGTGCGTGCACTCACTGTCTGAGTGTACACACACCCACACTCCATTTCCTTCTGATCGCTGATTGATTGTTGTAATTAGTTAGTTCTACTTACTGTTACTAGTTACTCTTACTGTACTAGGAGTCTAGGGCACTCAGTCACTGTCCATAGGCTAGTAGCTCCTGCGTGCGGTCACTCACTGTCTGAGTGTACACACACCCACACTCCATTTCCTTCTAAACGCTGATTGATTATTGTAATTAGTTAGTTCTACTTACTGTTACTACTTACTCTTACTGTACTAGGAGTCTAGGACACTCAGTCACTGTGTTCATAGGCTACTAGCTCCTGCGTGCGTGCACTCACTGTCTGAGTGTACACACACCCACACTCCATTTCCTTCTGATCGCTGATTGATTATTGTAATTAGTTAGTTCTACTTACTGTTACTACTTACTCTTACTGTACTAGGAGTCTAGGACACTCAGTCACTGTGTTCATAGGCTACTAGCTCCTGCGTGCGTGCACTCACTGTCTGAGTGTACACACACCCACACTCCATTTCCTTCTGATCGCTGATTGATTATTGTAATTAGTTAGTTCTACTTACTGTTACTACTTACTCTTACTGTACTAGGAGTCTAGGACACTCAGTCACTGTGTTCATAGGCTACTAGCTCCTGCGTGCGTGCACTCACTGTCTGAGTGTACACACACCCACACTCCATTTCCTTCTGATCGCTGATTGATTATTGTAATTAGTTAGTTCTACTTACTGTTACTACTTACTCTTACTGTACTAGGAGTCTAGGACACTCAGTCACTGTGTTGATAGGCTACTAGCTCCTGCGTGCGTGCACTCACTGTCTGAGTGTACACACACCCACACTCCATTTCCTTCTGATCGCTGATTGATTATTGTAATTAGTTAGTTCTTCTTACTGTTACTACTTACTCTTACTGTACTAGGAGTCTAGGACACTCAGTCACTGTGTTCATAGGCTACTAGCTCCTGCGTGCGTGCACTCACTGTCTGAGTGTACACACACAACACACACTCCATTTCCTTCTGATCGCTGATTGATTATCGTAATTAGTTAGTTCTACTTACTGTTACTACTTACTCTTACTGTACTAGGAGTCTAGGACACTCAGTCACTGTCCATAGGCTACTAGCTCCTGCGTGCGTGCACTCACTGTCTGAGTGTACACACACTAAATTTACTTGTGATTACTACTGATTATTGTAACTGCTAGTTGTACTTCCTGACTGTTACTACTTACTTACTGTACTAGGGGACACTCACTCAGTCACCTCACCAACCAACCCACTCCATTAAAGTACCCCACTTTTCAGCCGCCCTTTTAAAAAACTTTTCTCTATACGCCCAAAACATTGAAGATGTCTGGAAGTGGCAGCCAGCGCGGTTTGGGCAAGGGGAAGGGCAGCAAGGGAATCAGGAGGAGAGGGAGCAGCATTGTGGCAAGCCGCGGCCGCGCCACCATGCACAGTTCCGCAGCAGCAGCAGCAGCGTCAGTGGCTAACATTCCTCCCATAGCCACTGGCCGTGGACGCCTTGGGCGCCGCCCAGCAGGAGCATCTGCAACTCACGCTGCAGAGACACAGCAGCAGCAGCGTGTAGCACCTGCTCCCATTTTCCTCCAGCCGGGTCGGAAACGTCCCATTGAGGAAAAGGATGCAGACACTGTGGTGCAACTCATGACGGAGGATGAGCAGCCCGCCATCAGCTCTGCATCCGAGGCCTCCACCCTCACCACCACCACCACCACCACCCCTGTTCGCAGCAGCCGCCCAGCAGGGTCTGGGGAGGAGGCCAGTTCACCGTCACTCGCCGACCTGTCATTCAGCAGTCTTTTGACCCCAGGCATCATGAGTAAATTGTCTGCTGTTGTTGGCGATCTTGAGGAGGAGATGCTGATGGGCACTTTGGGGGATGAGGGATTGGACAGCAAGACTGTGGCGACAGTCAAGCAGCCCATCCATGCATCAGGAGAGGAGTTTGGGGGGTCCTCATCCCAGCAGGACATGTTTCAGGAGGGGGAGGATGATGATGACCCGGTGACAGACAGAGACTGGGTGCCACCACCTCCAGGGGATGTCGTCCTCAGCAGCTCTGAGGAGGAGGAGGAGGATGCTCTTGTGGGCCTTGCAAGGAGGCGCATCATTGCAAGCATTGGCAGCAGCAGTAGGCAGGTCCCACAGCCTGCTGGTGTCTCAGGCTCAGCAGCAGCAGCAGCAGCATCTGCCCGTACCACCACCAGCCGCACCCAAGCCCCCCAAGCCCCCCCCCAACCACCACAGGGAGACAGGCAGCAGCGCTTCCATGCCGTAGGGGGATGTTTAAGTCACCAATCTGGCGATATTTCACCATGCCCACTGTGTACAGCAAGTACGCCACTTGCAACCACTGTCAGCGGAAGTTGAGCAGAGGTGCAGACCCCTTAAAGTTCTGCACCAGCTCGCTCATCAACCACCTTGCGGCTAAACATTTCCACCAGCATGAGGAGTTCCAGAGGCTGAAGGCATCTGGTGCTGGCAGTGGCACCACACCCATCACTGCACAGCCTTCAGCAGCAGCAGCAGCAACAGCAGCCACCCGCCCTCCTGCTCCTCCAGCAGCACCAGCAGGAGTGCGGAAACGCACTGCTCCTCCCCCCTCTGCAACTCCTGCCGCCGACACTGAGGCCTGTTCTGGCAGCCAGTCCTCAGTGGCCTCCTCTGCTGTGTCTGCTGATTCCCGTGTCAGCAAAAGGCCACGCCAGAGCCTTTTGAGCGAGTCCTTCCAGGGGGTGGTTAGGGCTCTGCCTCCCAGCAGCCGTCGCGTGCGGCAGCTGAACGGCTTGCTGGCACGGGCCATGTGCTCCCAACTCCTGCCGTACACGCTCGTGCAGGAGGGGAGCGACATTCGTGCGCTGCTTGCTTGCGCAGCCCCAGACTGGCAGCTCCCCAGCAGACACTTCTTTGCCCGCAAGGCCATTCCTGCACTGCACCGCTTTGTGATGGCCAATGTGGAGCGAGGGCTGGAGCACGCGGTTGGTGAAAGGGTCCACGTCACCATGGACTCCTGGAGCAGCCGCTTCGGGACAGGCCGCTACCTGTCCTTCACTGTCCACTGGGTCAGCTTGGTGGAAGGGGGTGAGGATGGGAGAGCAGCAGCGGGCACAGCAGCAGCAGCAACACAGTGGGTGGTGCCACCCCGCAGGGTCAGGGGAACTGCAGCAGGTTCCTCCGATCCTCTGCCATCCTCCGGCACACCTGGCCAAACCCCCCGCCTCAGCAGCAGCGTGAAGGCCCGCCACTGCCAAGCGCTGCTGCACTTGGTCAGCCTTGGGAAGACCAAGCTGACGGCAACCCATGTGTTGGCCAAACTCCAGGAGCAGGAGAGGATTTGGCTGACCCCCAGAGGCCTCAGAGTCGGAGAGGTGGTGGCCGACAATGGGGCCAATCTGGTTGCCGCAATAGACAGGGGAAACCTGACCCACATCCCCTGTCTTGCCCACGTGCTGAACCTGGTGGTGCAGAAGTTCCTGCGCACCTACCAGGGGATGGGCGAACTGCTGGAAACGGCAAGGAATGTTGTGCGTCACTTCCGGCGCTCGGCTGCAGCCTGTGCGAGCCTGGAAGACGTGCAAAAGGAGCTGGATCTGCCACGCCATCGGCTGATCCTTGACGTTCCGACTCGCTGGAACTCCACCCTGGCGATGTTGGAGCGTCTGGTTGAACAGAGGCACGCTGTCAAACAGTACCTTGCCCTGGCCACTGTTTCCGCAGCTCAGAGAAGGGACAAGACCAGCAACATCCCGTCCATCGTCCCCGATGATGACTGGAGGCACATGCAGCAGGTGTGCTTTGTGCTGGCTCCCTTCCTGCAGGCCACAAACATGGTGAGCAGGGACCATGCTATGGTCTGCGAGTGGGTGCCCCTGGTTTCTCTGCTGAACAGGGCCCTCGATGCTTTGCTGGAACAGGGAGCGGCAGCCTTGGACCAGCAGGAGCGGCAACCAGCTGCGCAGTCCACCTCTGAGGGGGAGGAGGAGGAGGACTTGGTGGAGGTCCCTGACCTGGCTGCTGATGAGGGGGATCAGCACAGCGCAGCTGAGTTGGTGCGGGGGTGGAGAGAGGATGAGGCGGCAGAGGAGGAGGATGAGGACAGCACTGACGTCGATGTGCCAGCAGACGTGGCCCGCCTCTTCCCAATGGCAGCGCACATGCTGACGTGCCTGCGCAGGGACCCCAGGGTGATCCAGATGAAGCAGAGGGAGGAGATCTGGATCAGCATGATGTTGGACCCACGCCTCAAGGGGAAGTTGAGCCAGTTCCTGCCGCCTGCAGGAGGAGACCCAGCGCAACAAATAAGGAGCTTGCAGCAGGCCCTTGTTGAGCGCTTGGAGGAAGCCTTCCCCCAGCCTTCCACCCCCACTGTCCAGCAGCCAGCACAGAGGCAGCAGCAGGTGCCTGCATCCAGCAGCAGCAAGCGCCCCACAGACCTGCTGTCTCTCAGCCACGAGCTCTACAGCAGTGACTAGAGAGGAGATGCATGCAGCAGCATCCTCCTCCGGTCACAGCCAGCGCCTGACCCGCATGGTGGCTGACTACATGGGGTCGTACAGCGGGCTTGACAGCGATGCCCCTGTTGATCCCATGGAGTATTGGGTCAAGCGCATGGAGATCTGGAGCGAGCTGGCGCAGTACGCCCTGGAAGTGCTGTCCTGCCCCCCTTCCAGCGTGCTGTCCGAGCGCTGCTTCAGTGCAGCTGGTGGCGTGGTCACCGAGAAACGCTCACGTCTGTCTCACAAGTCTGTGGACAGACTGACGTTTCTCAAGATGAACCAGGCGTGGGTGGAAGGCGAGTTCCTGGCCCCTGTTGTCGGCGAGAGGGGGACATGAACTGGCTGCCGGAACCATCGTTAATGTGCCTTACCACCCTTTACCACCTCCTGGCTCCTGCTCACTAAGCCAGCCTGGTTCACTTTGACTATTACGTCGCCTGCAGCCACACATTTTACACCTACAGTGGGCTGCTGTGTACTGCCCTTCTGCTGTCTGTCTGTGTTTCCCACTGCCAGGGTACACAGAATTACCTTCTTCTGCTGCCACTCTGCCACCAGCTATTACGTCAAACAATAGCTATATTGGTTGTAAAACCAAAAACCAAAAAACCATTAAAAAAAAAAAAAGGTTTAATTTTTCTGAGGTGCCCGGGTTGAAAACTGTGTTGTCCCAGTTGTGTATTGGACACAATGTGGGCTGCACGACCGCTGTCTGGGACCTCCTGTTGTGTTTATTTACAGCCCTGGTATCACCGCTAGGTACCAGGGCTATTATGTCACGCTGCCTACCTGCTGCCACACTCACACTGCTCCTCCACACCTCCTCCTGCTGCTGCTGCTGCTGTCTGTCTGTGTTTCCCACTGCCAGGGTACACAGATGATTTACCTTCTGCTGCCACTCTGCCACCAGCTATTACGTCAAACAATAGCTGCTCGCCTACTCCTCCATTCCTCCTCCTGCTGCTGCTGTCTGTCTGTGTTTCCCACTGCCAGGGTACACAGAATTACCTTCTTCTGCTGCCACTCTGCCACCAGCTATTACGTCAAACAATAGCTATATTGGTTGTAAAACCAAAAACCAAAAAACCATTAAAAAAAAAAAAAAAGGTTTAATTTTTCTGAGGTGCCCGGGTTGAAAACTGTGTTGTCCCAGTTGTGTATTGGACACAATGTGGGCTGCACGACCGCTGTCTGGGACCTCCTGTTGTGTTTATTTACAGCCCTGGTATCACCGCTAGGTACCAGGGCTATTATGTCACGCTGCCTACCTGCTGCCACACTCACACTGCTCCTCCATACCTCCTCCTGCTGCTGCTGCTGCTGTCTGTCTGTGTTTCCCACTGCCAGGGTACACAGATGATTTACCTTCTGCTGCCACTCTGCCACCAGCTATTACGTCAAACAATAGCTGCTCGCCTACTCCTCCATTCCTCCTCCTGCTGCTGCTGTCTGTCTGTGTTTCCCACTGCCAGGGTACACAGAATTACCTTCTTCTGCTGCCACTCTGCCACCAGCTATTACGTCAAACAATAGCTATATTGGTTGCAAAACCAAAACCAAACAAACCATTAAAAAAAAAAAAAAAAGGTTTAATTTTTCTGAGGTGCCCGGGTTGAAAACTGTGTTGTCCCAGTTGTGTATTGGACACAATGTGGGCTGCACGACCGCTGTCTGGGACCTCCTGTTGTGTTTATTTACAGCCCTGGTATCACCGCTAGGTACCAGGGCTATTATGTCACGCTGCCTACCTGCTGCCACACTCACACTGCTCCTCCACACCTCCTCCTGCTGCTGCTGCTGCTGTCTGTCTGTGTTTCCCACTGCCAGGGTACACAGATGATTTACCTTCTGCTGCCACTCTGCCACCAGCTATTACGTCAAACAATAGCTGCTCGCCTACTCCTCCATTCCTCCTCCTGCTGCTGCTGTCTGTCTGTGTTTCCCACTGCCAGGGTACACAGAATTACCTTCTTCTGCTGCCACTCTGCCACCAGCTATTACGTCAAACAATAGCTATATTGGTTGTAAAACCAAAAACCAAAAAACCATTAAAAAAAAAAAAAGGTTTAATTTTTCTGAGGTGCCCGGGTTGAAAACTGTGTTGTCCCAGTTGTGTATTGGACACAATGTGGGCTGCACGACCGCTGTCTGGGACCTCCTGTTGTGTTTATTTACAGCCCTGGTATCACCGCTAGGTACCAGGGCTATTATGTCACGCTGCCTACCTGCTGCCACACTCACACTGCTCCTCCATACCTCCTCCTGCTGCTGCTGCTGCTGTCTGTCTGTGTTTCCCACTGCCAGGGTACACAGATGATTTACCTTCTGCTGCCACTCTGCCACCAGCTATTACGTCAAACAATAGCTGCTCGCCTACTCCTCCATTCCTCCTCCTGCTGCTGCTGTCTGTCTGTGTTTCCCACTGCCAGGGTACACAGAATTACCTTCTTCTGCTGCCACTCTGCCACCAGCTATTACGTCAAACAATAGCTATATTGGTTGCAAAACCAAAACCAAACAAACCATTAAAAAAAAAAAAAAAGGTTTAATTTTTCTGAGGTGCCCGGGTTGAAAACTGTGTTGTCCCAGTTGTGTATTGGACACAATGTGGGCTGCACGACCGCTGTCTGGGACCTCCTGTTGTGTTTATTTACAGCCCTGGTATCACCGCTAGGTACCAGGGCTATTATGTCACGCTGCCTACCTGCTGCCACACTCACACTGCTCCTCCACACCTCCTCCTGCTGATGCTGCTGCTGTCTGTCTGTGTTTCCCACTGCCAGGGTACACAGATGATTTACCTTCTGCTGCCACTCTGCCACCAGCTATTACGTCAAACAATAGCTGCTCGCCTACTCCTCCATTCCTCCTCCTGCTGCTGCTGTCTGTCTGTGTTTCCCACTGCCAGGGTACACAGAATTACCTTCTTCTGCTGCCACTCTGCCACCAGCTATTACGTCAAACAATAGCTATATTGGTTGTAAAACCAAAAACCAAAAAACCATTAAAAAAAAAAAAAGGTTTAATTTTTCTGAGGTGCCCGGGTTGAAAACTGTGTTGTCCCAGTTGTGTATTGGACACAATGTGGGCTGCACGACCGCTGTCTGGGACCTCCTGTTGTGTTTATTTACAGCCCTGGTATCACCGCTAGGTACCAGGGCTATTATGTCACGGCGAGCTGCCTGCCTCATTGACTGCCTGCTGCCACACACTCATCCTCCTCCTCCTGCTGCTGAATTTACCTCCTGCTGTCTTTGTGTTTCCACTGCCAGGGAGCACATACAATGGCGCTTCCAACATGCGTGCGCCCACCAGCTATTTGTTACGCTCAAAAATAGCTGCATTTCTTTAAAAAAAAATTGAAAAGAGAAATACGTGAAGATGATGAAGAAGAAGATGAAAAAGAAGAAGAAGATAAAGAAGAAGAAGTTGAAGAAGATGAAGAAGAAGAAGATGAAGAAGAAGATGAAGAAGAAGATGAAGAAGAAGATGAAAAAGAAGATGAAAAAGAAGAAGAAGATGAAGAAGATGAAGAAGAAGAAGATGAAGAAGAAGAAGATGAAGAAGAAGAAGAAGAAGATGAAGAAGATGAAGAAGAAGAAGATGAAGAAGATGAAGAAGAAGAAGATGAAGAAGAAGAAGATGAAGAAGAAGAAGATGAAGAAGAAGAAGAAGAAGAAGATGAAGAAGAAGAAGATGAAGAAGATGAAGATGAAGAAGAAGATGAAGATGAAGATGAAGAAGAAGATGAAGAAGATGAAGAAGAAGATGATGAAGAAGAAGAAGAAGAAGAAGATGATGAAGAAGAAGAAGAAGAAGAAGATGAAGAAGAAGAAGAAGAAGAAGAAGAAGATATAGAAGAAGAAGATCTAGAAGAAGAAGAAAGATAAAGAAGAAGAAGAACAAGTATATACAGTAACACTACTGAACAAAATTTAGGACACAACTTCTCTTTCCACATTTTTTTTTAAAGGAACATCCCCACATAATCACTTGCTGTTGTTACTTGGAAAAAAAGATGTTTCTTCCATCATTCACCCTCAAAACAAGTGTTGGAAGCTATTTAAGGCCAATTCGAATAGTCAGCTCGAATAGTGAGCTCGAATACCGACTCGAATAGTGAGCTCGAAGTCCGAGGTCGAATCGAATAGTAAAAATTATTCGACTCGAATATTCGACTGACCTCGAATAATTTACTATTCGAATTCGACCAAACTCGAATTTTAAAAAGGGGTATTTGAGCATCACACCACTCGCTCAGCCACACTATATAGCATTCTGTTTACTGCCACTCTGTGTACCTCGCTCAGCCACATTATATAGCATTCTGTTCACTGTTCTGTGTCTGCTGGGAATAGTGGTACACCGCTCGCTCAGCCACACTATATAGCATTCTGTTTACTGTTCTGTGTCTGCTGGGAATAGTAGTACACCGCTCGCTCAGCCACACTATATAGCATTCTGTTTACTGCCACTCTGTGTACCTCGCTCAGCCACATTATATAGCATTCTGTTCACTGTTCTGTGTCTGCTGGGAATAGTGGTACACCGCTCGCTCAGCCACACTATATAGCATTCTGTTTACTGTTCTGTGTCTGCTGGGAATAGTGGTACACCACTCGCTCAGCCACACTATATAGCATTCTGTTTACTGCCACTCTGTGTACCTCGCTCAGCCACATTATATAGCATTCTGTTCACTGTTCTGTGTCTGCTGGGAATAGTGGTACACCGCTCGCTCAGCCACACTATATAGCATTCTGTTTACTGTTCTGTGTCTGCTGGGAATAGTGGTACACCGCTCGCTCAGCCACACTATATAGCATTCTGTTTACTGTTCTGTGTCTGCTGGGAATAGTGGTACACCGCTCGCTCAGCCACACTATATAGCATTCTGTTTACTGTTCTGTGTCTGCTGGGAATAGTAGTACACCGCTCACCCGCCACTGTATAGCATTGTGCTCTGTGTCGCTGCTGGGAATAGTGGTACACCGCTCACCCGTCACTGTATAGCATTGTGCTCTGTGTCGCTGCTGGGAATAGTGGTACTGTATAGCATTTCTGTACTGCCACTGTACTGCTGCCAGTCAGCGTGTACTGTAAGGATAAGTGAAATGAGGAAGAAATCCGGTGAAAGAGGAAGGGGCAAGGGAAGAGGTGTTTCCCCTGACGGTTCACGTACAGGCCACAGGGGAGCACCCAAGAAAACCCACTCAATACCGCCCATGTTGTCCAGGACAACAACCCTCACAAATCCAAAAGAACAGGACCAGATAATTACTTGGATGACCTCTCAAGCGTCCAGCAGTGGGTTAAGCAGCACCAGCACATCACGCACGAGGTCCGAGTCCTCAGCCAGTTACAAGGAGCCAGTGGGCACAAAGCTGACACAACCGGCAGCGACACCACGCACACAACTGCCAGATAACCAGTCCGATGAATTACCTCAGGACACAATGGGGTATTCGCAGGAGCTATTCCCAGCCCAACAAACTTCCACCTTTCAAAGGTCAATGGAGGAACAGCCAGAAATGTTGTGCCTGAATTCACAACCGTTAACTGTGGGAAATGCACCGCGCACTGAAATACAAGGCGAGTCCGAGGAGGACTCGGAAACCCAAATCCCAGAGCAATTTGGGCAGGAGGGGTTGCAATTGCAGGAGGTCGGCCGACAAGATCTGGAAGACGACGTTGGAGTGTGCTGCGCAGAGGTTGTTGTGGGGAGCTCTACTCCACGGCGGCGGCCCACAATGACATATGACGAGTTTGAGGAGATGGAAGAGGAGGGTATGGACAATGTGGACAGAGACCCAGATTTTGTTTGTGAACGAGAACATCGCCGTCGTAGCAGCAGCACAGATGAGTCTGTTGAAGAACCCACTGCTGCACGAGTTCGCCTTGTGCCACAAGGTAGGCGGCGCGCAATTTCAGGCACCACAAGCGTGGAAGTTCAAGTGAGAGGCAAAAGAGGAGCAAACAGAAATCGCCAGCAAGGAGGCAGGTGCTCCAAAGTCTGGGCTTTCTTTGAAGACTGCACTGAGGCTGTTACCATGGCGATTTGCAAGGTGTGCAAGACCCGCCTGAGCAGGGGGAAAAGTATTAACAACCTCTCCACCACCAGCATGAGCCGTCACATGCTATCCAAACATCCCACTCTGTGGGCAAACGCGTCAGGACAGGGTACCAGCAACAACACTGCCTCCCTTGGGTTCACCAGACTCACCACCAGACCCGCCTCAGCAGCAGCAGTAGCCCAGCCATTGCGTGGTTCACAACATTCACAAACATCAGACGACGCTGACACTGTCACTTTCCGGAGTAGTGCTCTTGAGGTCTCCCAGTGTTCATCAAACACAACAACCAACAGCCCTTCCGTGTGCAGCGCTACGGTTCAGTTGTCTGTGTCGGAGATGTTTGAGCGCAAGAGGAAATTGCCAGCAAATGACCCCCGGGCCGTGGCAGTAACAGCCAGCATAGCCAAGCTTCTGGCCTGCGAAATGCTGCCATATCGAGTGGTGGAGACAAACAGCTTCAAGGGCATGATGTCAGTGGCCATCCCACGTTACGTGGTTCCCAGCCGCTACCACTTTGCGCGCTCTGCAGTGCCTGAGTTGCATGAGCACGTGGTCAGCAAAATAACCCGAAGCTTGAAGAATGCCGTTGCCTGCAAGGTTCACCTCACCACTGACACCTGGACGAGTGCGTTTGGCCAGGGTCGATACATCTCCCTTACCGCGCACTGGGTGAACCTTGTGGAGCCTGGCAGCGATTCCTCACCTGCTACGGCACGGGTGTTGCCCACGCCACAAACAGCTGCACCGCCGTCCCTCCCACTGGATAACAACAGCAGCACCTACCTCTCTGACTCCTTCTCCTCCAACGCATCTCAAAGCTGTACCTGATCCGGAAACGCTAACCCAGCAGCAGTAGGATCGTGGAAGCAGTGCAGCACAGCTGTTGGCATGCGTCAGCAAGCGTTGCTGAAGCTAATCTGCCTTGGGGATAAGCAGCACACAGGGGAGGAAATTTGGAGGGGAATAAAGGAACAGACGGATTTGTGGCTGGCACCGCTGGACCTGAAACCGGGCATGGTTGTGTGTGATAATGGGAGTAATCTCATTCGCGCTTTAAGGTTGGCTAAGCTGACACACATCCCTTGCCTGGCGCACGTGATGAACCTAGTAGTTCAGCGGTTCCTGAGGACATACCCAGGCGTGGCCGATCTTCTGTTGAAGGTGCGTCGAGTGGCCAAACATTGTAGAAATTCCAGTACTGCTTCGGGGGCACTCGCCAAGATGCAGGAGCGCTTCAATCTCCCCCACCATCGCTTGCTGTGTGATGTCCCTACGCGCTGGAATTCTACGCTGCACATGCTAGCCCGCTTTTGCGAGCAGAAGAGTGCAGTGGTCCAGTACATGACGGTGCAGTTCCGAGGCGCATCCGGCCAGCTGCCAAGCTTCTGTGGATCCGATTGGGCCAACATGTTGGACCTCTGCCAAGTCCTCCAAAATTTTGAGCAATCCACGTTGCTTGTGAGCAGTGACAACTCTTCAGTCAGCATTACCATACCACTGCTGTGTTTACTGAAGAGGTCGATGTTAAAAATCAAGGAAACAGCTGTCATGATGCAACTGGGGGAATCTGAAGGAGAAAACGATCAGCGTGATGGTACCAACATCAGGCCATCCGCCTCAGGGAACGCTGGCCCCAGCAGCTATGACGAAGAAGAGGAGGAGGAACAGCTGGAGTTGGAGCAGGAATTTCATGCCACCACTGACGAGGGCCAGAGCGGTGCACGTTGGACTTCCACAATTCAACGCGAATGGTCAGCAGAAGCAGACCAGGAGGAAGGTGACGACTATGATGCATCACAACAACTATCACAACGCTCACAAGAGGATGATGAGGATTCTGGTAGGACTCTGGCACACATGGCTCAATTCATGCTAGACTGCATTGAACGTACGTGACCCACGCATTGTGCGCATTCTGGACAACACCAATTACTGGGTTTATACCCTTCTGGATCCACGGTACAAACACAATGTTCCAAAACTGCTTGAAGAAAGAGTCAGACAGGTCAAAATGGAAGAATACCAGCAGGCCCTTGTGGAGACTTTAGAGAGGAGATTGACATCCTCCCCCTCCTCTAGCCAGTTGTACGCAGACAGACTGACTTCCGCAAACCCAGGACGACCAGGAGGGCAGCAAACAACGCAAGCCGCAGCTAGTACCCAAAAGGGAACGGTATCGGCAGTGTCCTTGGAGTGGGAAAATTTTCTGACACCCATGCAGCAGCAGCCCACTAAACAGCAAGCGTGCAGATCCACCTCCAACACCGATCGCCTGGAGAAGATGGTCAAGGACTACATGTCAGATGACGTAGCTGTGTCGAACAATCCATCTGCACCCTTCAACTATTGGGTATCGAAGCTAGACACCTGGCACGAACTGGCAATGTACGCAATAGAGGTGCTGGCTTGCCCGGCAGCCAGCGTTATGTCGGAACGCTGTTTCAGTGCTGCCGGAGGCATCGTCACAGATCGGCGTATCCGCCTCTCTACAGAAAATGCAGACCGTCTGACTCAAATTAAAATGAATCAATCCTGGATTGGAAATGACTACGCAACACTCCAGGACCCCAACCAAGTAACATGACCAATGAACATCTGGGATGGTGTAGCGTTTCCGGTCCCTGTTTATTGAACCTCTCATCTGTATTACATTTATGACTGCATGGCGGCAAAAAGCATTGCTGCTATATCCGCACGCTTTTTGTCCTCATGCAAGGCCTGGGTTGTTGTGTCTCAAAAACCGTGGCCTTCTCCTCCTGCGCCTGCTCCTGTTCCATCACGTCTGCTGCTGCTGGGTTAGCGTTGCCGCGTGGTCCCTGTTTATTGAACCACTTATCTTTATTACATTTATGACTGCATGGCGGTACAAAGCATGCTATCCGCACGCTTCTTGCCCTCATGCAAGGCCTGGGTTGTTGTGTCTCACAAAGCGTGGCCTTCTCCTCCTGCGCCTCCTCCTGTTCCATCACGTCTGCTGCTGCTGGGTTAGCGTTGCCGCGTGGTCCCTGTTTATTGAACCACTTATCTTTATTACATTTATGACTGCATGGCGGTACAAAGCATGCTATCCGCACGCTTCTTGCCCTCATGCAAGGCCTGGGTTGTTGTGTCTCACAAAGCGTGGCCTTCTCCTCCTGCGCCTCCTCCTGTTCCATCACGTCTGCTGCTGCTGGGTTAGCGTTGCCGCGTGGTCCCTGTTTATTGAACCACTTATCTTTATTACATTTATGACTGCATGGCGGTACAAAGCATGCTATCCGCACGCTTCTTGCCCTCATGCAAGGCCTGGGTTGTTGTGTCTCACAAAGCGTGGCCTTCTCCTCCTGCGCCTCCTCCTGTTCCATCACGTCTGCTGCTGCTGGGTTAGCGTTGCCGCGTGGTCCCTGTTTATTGAACCACTTATCTTTATTACATTTATGACTGCATGGCGGTACAAAGCATGCTATCCGCACGCTTCTTGCCCTCATGCAAGGCCTGGGTTGTTGTGTCTCACAAAGCGTGGCCTTCTCCTCCTGCGCCTCCTCCTGTTCCATCACGTCTGCTGCTGCTGGGTTAGCGTTGCCGCGTGGTCCCTGTTTATTGAACCACTTATCTTTATTACATTTATGACTGCATGGCGGTAAAAAGCATGCTATCCGCACGCTTTTTGTCCTCATGCAAGGCCAGGGTTGTTGTGTCTCACAAAGCGTGGCCTTCTCCTCCTGCGCCTCCTCCTGTTCCATCACGTGTGCTGCTGCTGCTGCTGGGTTAGCGTTGCCGGTCCCTGTTTATGGAACCTCTTATCTTTA
Source organism: Hyperolius riggenbachi (assembly GCF_040937935.1). Lineage (NCBI taxonomy): Eukaryota > Metazoa > Chordata > Amphibia > Anura > Hyperoliidae > Hyperolius > Hyperolius riggenbachi. The sequence goes on from NC_090650.1 coordinate 352,274,555, forward strand.
TTACATTTATGACTGCATGGCGGTACAAAGCATGCTATCCGCACGCTTCTTGCCCTCATGCAAGGCCGGGGTTGTTGTGTCTCACAAAGCGTGGCCTTCTCCTCCTGCGCCTCCTCCTGTTCCATCACGTGTGCTGCTGCTGGGTTAGCGTTACCGGTCCCTTTTCCTGGAACCTCTTATATGTATTACATTTATGACTGCATGCCGACTAAAAACATGTTACCTGTGCAAAGAAAACAGACATTTCCCGCATTTAAAAGACAGTTTTCCCTTTGAAACTTTAAAATCGATTTTCTCAAAAACTATAAGCTCTTTTTGCTAATTTTTTTTTTCCTCTTGTACCCACTCCCAAGGTTCACATACCCTGTAAATTTGGGGTATGTAGCATGTAAGGAGGCTTTACAAACCACAAAAGTTCGGGTCCCCATTGACTTCCATTATGTTCGGAGTTCGGGTCGAACACCCGAACATCGCGGCCATGTTCGGCCTGTTCGGCCCGAACCCGAACATCTAGATGTTCGCCCAACACTAGTCCTAACCCATGTTAGATCTATCACAGTTCTGCACAGAACACAATGTACCGTACACATCATAGTCTTAAGTTATTTAAAGTGTACCTGAGATGAATTAAAGGAAAACTTCATACATACTTAGGGCTTCCTCCAGCCTCCTTAAGCCTTATCTCTCCCTCGCCGCCGTTCTCCACTTCCTGGATCCTCCTCAAACGTTGCGCTTCTGTGGCCGAGAGTGTTCTGTGCCTGTGCAGTACTTCTACACAGGCACATAACGCTACCAGCCACAGGAGCATGACAGGGTGCCCGCGTGTGGCCTGGCCATGCATGCACACTAAGCTCTAACTCCCGAAGTTACCGGAGCCGTAGCGTTAGCGGAGGATGCAGAAGGCGGAGGACAGCGGTGTGGAAGCGAGCAGGCCGATGGGGGCTGAAGAAAGCTACAGGTATGTAGGAATTTTTACTATTAAATCATTTCCGGTTTACTTTAAACAGACCTAACTATAATTTTCCCTGTCTATAGCTGCTATCACACAGACAGCATAAGATAGAGTAAAAAACCCAACCCTCCCACTCCCCTTTTACATTTGCCTGTGGTGAGATCTGTTCTCATTGGCTGCTGAAGCGTACTGAGCATCCTGGGTGCAAATGATTTGCTCAGCAGACACCCATTCAATGTTTCCCAACAAAATGTTGGTGCCGTGCTGCTCCCAAGTTTTGGTTAAGATCGGTCAGCAAAAAAGCAACCTCATGTTCCCAACTGGGATACAGTTGGGAACATCAAACTTGGAGAAGGACTTAGGAGTACTCATCGACAACAAGTTAAATAATCGTACTCAATGCCAAGCCGCTGCAGCTAAAGCGAACAAAATTTTGGGATGCATTAAAAGGGAAATAAAAACTCGAGATGCTAGCATAATATTGCCCCTGTTTAACTCTCTAGTAAGGCCACATCTGGAATATGGAATTCAGTTCTGGGCACCACATTACAAAAAAGATATTGCAGTTTTAGAGCAGGTGCAGAGACGAGCTACAAAATTGATACGTGGGATGGAAGGTCTCGCTTACCAAGAAAGGTTAGATAAACTGGGTTTATTTAGTCTAGAGAAAAGACGCCTTAGAGGAGATCTAATTAACATGTATAAATACATTAGAGGGCAATATAATAGCTTGGCGGATGAGCTTTTTGTCCCTAGGCCTTCTCAAAGGACTAGAGGACATGAGCTGCGCATGGAGGAAAAACGTTTTAGCCATTTATTTAGGAAAGGGTTCTTTACAGTAAGAGTGGTTAAGATGTGGAATGCATTGCCACAGGAAGTCGTTATGGCAAACTCTATACCTGCATTTAAAGGGGGCTTAGATGCTTTCCTTGCGTTGAAAGACATCCATGGCTACAATTACTAGGTTATGCCTAATGATGTTGATCCAGGGATTTTATCTTATTGCCATCTGGAGTCGGGAAGGAATTTTTCCCATTTGGGGCTAATTGGACCATGCCTGGTGGGGTTTTTTTCGCCTTCCTCTGGATCAACAGGGGTATGTGGGGGACGGGCTGGAGTTGTACTTTGTACTGGTTGAACTCGATGGACGTATGTCTTTTTTCAGCCAAAATAACTATGTAACTATGTAACTATGGCAATTCACTGAGCCTTTCTCACAGAAAACTTTGGTAATAGAGAAAGGCCATTGTTTTCTTGCTCTCTTATCTCTAATTGGTAGTAGAGATGGGCCGAACATCAAATTTTGGGCTCAGGAATTTCGAATCCGAGTCTCCACAAAAGTTTGCGAATCACCGAATCTCCATAGACTTCAATTTTAAAACCTACAACGACTGTTTTTGGTCACAAAAGTGATGGAAAAGTTGTTTCAAAAGGCCTAACACCTGGACGGGGGCATGCAGGAGGGGGATCCATGGCAAATATCCTTTAGTGATTAGGTCAGGTGAGCATATCTTCGTTTCTAAGAGTTGACACTTCCAGGACGTAAATGTTAGTCCTCTCGGCGGCAATCTTTATGTGTAGTGGCCGGCGTGCTTGTGTGCACAATCGTGAGAGTGCAGGCGATCACGGTGTAGGCGATCACTGCTGATGTAGTTCAATGACAGTATAGTGACCAAAAAACACTGATTCTGCACTGAGGCCTTATACAGGGGGCAGTAGTGGATACTAGATGCCAGTAGTGGTGGTGAAGGATTATTGAGTTAGGGTCAGTGCACTACTAGGACCAGTAGAGCAGACCCGTCTCCAACAGCACTGAGGTCTTATACAGGGACCAGTAGTGGATACTAGATGCCAGTAGCGGTGTGAAGGATTACTGGGTTATGGTCGGTACATACTAGGACCAGCAGACCTGTCTCCTACAGCACTGAGGTTTTACACAGGGGCCAGTGGATACTAGATGCCAGTAGTGGTGTGAAGGTGGCTTATGGTCGGTGCACTACTAGGTCCAGCAGACCTGTCTCCAACAGCTAACGTGTGCACTGGCCACAAAAGAGCAATACCATAGCAAGAAAAACAATGTATCAGCCCTAAGAAGGGCTGTTCAGGACAATATGGTAGCAGCAAGAATCTTCACTGAGGACACAGAACACAGGCCTACCTAACTCTCTCCCTGTCTCAACGCACTGTTCCTCAACTGCCTAGCACAGAAGCCAAACACAGACTGCAAAATGGCTTCTGTGCTGGCTTACTGATAGATGAGGGGTGGTCCAGGTGAGAGGGATAGCTTATTGGCTGCCATGTGTCTGCTGACTGTGAGGTAAGGGGTCAAAGTTTAGCTCAATGATGATGTATAGCAGGCGGGTCGACCAAGCAATGTATTCACCTGAGGGGGCGAACGTGAACACCCCTTGTTCACCATGAAAAATTCCCCAGGCAAATAGTTTGGCCCATCTCTAATTGATGTCATGATGTCATGCACAATCCCGATCCTCCCCATAGAGGAGACTAGAGCTGTGCGGGGAGGCTGTGCAATCACTGGAACCAGGCTAGGTAATGTATAAGTGGCTGGACCCAATTCCACTAATTATTGGCCTCCCTAGTGGTTTAATACTATCCTTGTGGATTTTTGGTAATGTGTATATCACAGGTGTCCTTTGGAATGATGGGATTAAATATGAGATGTCATGCCTGGAGCAGCTTTTTTCCCCACTTCTGTACCACTTAAGTATGGGGTGCCCCAGGGCTCAATTCTTTCTTGTACATAATTGCAATGATTAACAATAAACTGGTTGTTATTTCACATTCATTGGTTTCCATCTCAGTCTTTGCTGCACATTGTGGTCTATCAGTCTGCTGCTAAGTGCAGCCGTAACACCAATAGCTTTAAATATGAGTTTGCTGCTTTGTAATGGCATTTTAGCAGCTGTTCTCTTAATCTAATGTATTTGTTTGGCAGAACCCTTCCTCATTTTGCTTTTATATGCACAAACACATGTATGCTCTGAGCCAGCCACAAATATTTTAACAGTACGATGATCATGCAAGTTTTTGTGAAATATAAAGGTTTTCATACTTTGTCCAAGGCATTCAACTATTTCACACTTTTCGGCAGCATAGAGATCATTTTTCTTTCTCATATTGCTTGAAAATGGTGATCTGCTTAATAATGTGGAACACCCCTTTTTAGTATGTTTTCCTTTAATCGGGCTCATCTGGCAAACTAGTTATCAGAGGTGTCTGAGATTGATTTCAGTGATCAAAAAAGCCCTGAGACACAATACCATCCATTAGTTTAATTGAAAAACAAAAAATTTAATCTAGACTATATGACACTTTTAAATACAGTTTGCATAATAATTTGGATTGCAGTGTAGGTGCAGTGCACAGCTACAAGCTGGAGGACTACAGGTACCTTGTAATTTGTAACTAAGCACACACAGTCCTAACTAGTGTTGGGCGAACAGTGTTCGCCACTGTTCGGGTTCTGCAGAACATCACCCTGTTCGGGTGATGTTCGAGTTCGGCCGAACACCTGACGGTGCTCGGCCAAACCGTTCGGACACATGGCCGAACTAAGAGCGCATGGCCGAACGTTCCCCGAACGTTCGGCTAGCGCTGTGATTGGCCGAACGGGTCACGTGGTTCGGACCCGAACGCGCTCTGATTGGCCGAACTGTCACGTGGTTCGGGTAAATAAATACCCGAACCACGTCATATCTCCGCCATTTGTCTGTGGGTTTAGCTTTGGGTAGGCAGGCAGGGTAGTTCGCGCTCCAGCCACGCTAGCCAGGGTCCCCCCTGTCATTGTGTCGCTGCTGGGAACAGTAGTACACCGCTCGCTCAGCCACACTATATAGCATTCTGTTTACTGCCACTCTGTGTACCTCGCTCAGCCACATTATATAGCATTCTGTTCACTGTTCTGTGTCTGCTGGGAATAGTGGTACACCGCTCGCTCAGCCACACTATATAGCATTCTGTTCACTGTTCTGTGTCTGCTGGGAATAGTGGTACACCGCTCGCTCAGCCACACTATATAGCATTCTGTTTACTGTTCTGTGTCTGCTGGGAATAGTGGTACACCGCTCGCTCAGCCACACTATATAGCATTCTGTTTACTGTTCTGTGTCTGCTGGGAATAGTGGTACACCGCTCGCTCAGCCACACTATATAGCATTCTGTTTACTGTTCTGTGTCTGCTGGGAATAGTGGTACACCGCTCGCTCAGCCACACTATATAGCATTCTGTTTACTGTTCTGTGTCTGCTGGGAATAGTGGTACACCGCTCGCTCAGCCACACTATATAGCATTCTGTTTACTGTTCTGTGTCTGCTGGGAATAGTGGTACACCGCTCGCTCAGCCACACTATATAGCATTCTGTTTACTGTTCTGTGTCTGCTGGGAATAGTGGTACACCGCTCGCTCAGCCACACTATATAGCATTCTGTTTACTGTTCTGTGTCTGCTGGGAATAGTGGTACACCGCTCGCTCAGCCACACTATATAGCATTCTGTTTACTGTTCTGTGTCTGCTGGGAATAGTGGTACACCGCTCGCTCAGCCACACTATATAGCATTCTGTTTACTGTTCTGTGTCTGCTGGGAATAGTGGTACACCGCTCGCTCAGCCACACTATATAGCATTCTGTTTACTGTTCTGTGTCTGCTGGGAATAGTGGTACACCGCTCGCTCAGCCACACTATATAGCATTCTGTTTACTGTTCTGTGTCTGCTGGGAATAGTGGTACACCGCTCGCTCAGCCACACTATATAGCATTCTGTTCACTGTTCTGTGTCTGCTGGGAATAGTGGTACACCGCTCGCTCAGCCACACTATATAGCATTCTGTTTACTGTTCTGTGTCTGCTGGGAATAGTGGTACACCGCTCGCTCAGCCACACTATATAGCATTCTGTTTACTGTTCTGTGTCTGCTGGGAATAGTAGTACACCGCTCGCTCAGCCACACTATATAGCATTATGTTTACTGCCACTCTGTGTACCTCGCTCAGCCACATTATATAGCATTCTGTTCACTGTTCTGTGTCTGCTGGGAATAGTGGTACACCGCTCGCTCAGCCACACTATATAGCATTCTGTTTACTGTTCTGTGTCTGCTGGGAATAGCGGTACACCGCTCGCTCAGCCACACTATATAGCATTCTGTTTACTGTTCTGTGTCTGCTGGGAATAGTGGTACACCGCTCGCTCAGCCACACTATATAGCATTCTGTTTACTGTTCTGTGTCTGCTGGGAATAGTAGTACACCGCTCGCTCAGCCACACTATATAGCATTCTGTTTACTGCCACTCTGTGTACCTCGCTCAGCCACATTATATAGCATTCTGTTCACTGTTCTGTGTCTGCTGGGAATAGTGGTACACCGCTCGCTCAGCCACACTATATAGCATTCTGTTTACTGTTCTGTGTCTGCTGGGAATAGTAGTACACCGCTCGCTCAGCCACACTATATAGCATTCTGTTTACTGCCACTCTGTGTACCTCGCTCAGCCACATTATATAGCATTCTGTTCACTGTTCTGTGTCTGCTGGGAATAGTGGTACACCGCTCGCTCAGCCACACTATATAGCATTCTGTTTACTGTTCTGTGTCTGCTGGGAATAGTGGTACACCACTCGCTAAGCCACACTATATAGCATTCTGTTTACTGCCACTCTGTGTACCTCGCTCAGCCACATTATATAGCATTCTGTTCACTGTTCTGTGTCTGCTGGGAATAGTGGTACACCGCTCGCTCAGCCACACTATATAGCATTCTGTTTACTGTTCTGTGTCTGCTGGGAATAGTAGTACACCACTCGCTCAGCCACACTATATAGCATTCTGTTTACTGCCACTCTGTGTACCTCGCTCAGCCACATTATATAGCATTCTGTTCACTGTTCTGTGTCTGCTGGGAATAGTGGTACACCGCTCGCTCAGCCACACTATATAGCATTCTGTTTACTGTTCTGTGTCTGCTGGGAATAGTGGTACACCACTCGCTCAGCCACACTATATAGCATTCTGTTTACTGCCACTCTGTGTACCTCGCTCAGCCACATTATATAGCATTCTGTTCACTGTTCTGTGTCTGCTGGGAATAGTAGTACACCGCTCGCTCAGCCACACTATATAGCATTCTGTTTACTGTTCTGTGTCTGCTGGGAATAGTGGTACACCGCTCGCTCAGCCACACTATATAGCATTCTGTTCACTGTTCTGTGTCTGCTGGGAATAGTGGTACACCGCTCGCTCAGCCACACTATATAGCATTCTGTTTACTGTTCTGTGTCTGCTGGGAATAGTGGTACACCGCTCGCTCAGCCACACTATATAGCATTCTGTTTACTGTTCTGTGTCTGCTGGGAATAGTGGTACACCGCTCGCTCAGCCACACTATATAGCATTCTGTTTACTGTTCTGTGTCTGCTGGGAATAGTGGTACACCGCTCGCTCAGCCACACTATATAGCATTCTGTTTACTGTTCTGTGTCTGCTGGGAATAGTGGTACACCGCTCGCTCAGCCACACTATATAGCATTCTGTTTACTGTTCTGTGTCTGCTGGGAATAGTGGTACACCGCTCGCTCAGCCACACTATATAGCATTCTGTTTACTGTTCTGTGTCTGCTGGGAATAGTGGTACACCGCTCGCTCAGCCACACTATATAGCATTCTGTTTACTGTTCTGTGTCTGCTGGGAATAGTGGTACACCGCTCGCTCAGCCACACTATATAGCATTCTGTTTACTGTTCTGTGTCTGCTGGGAATAGTGGTACACCGCTCGCTCAGCCACACTATATAGCATTCTGTTTACTGTTCTGTGTCTGCTGGGAATAGTGGTACACCGCTCGCTCAGCCACACTATATAGCATTCTGTTTACTGTTCTGTGTCTGCTGGGAATAGTGGTACACCGCTCGCTCAGCCACACTATATAGCATTCTGTTTACTGTTCTGTGTCTGCTGGGAATAGTGGTACACCGCTCGCTCAGCCACACTATATAGCATTCTGTTCACTGTTCTGTGTCTGCTGGGAATAGTGGTACACCGCTCGCTCAGCCACACTATATAGCATTCTGTTTACTGTTCTGTGTCTGCTGGGAATAGTGGTACACCGCTCGCTCAGCCACACTATATAGCATTCTGTTTACTGTTCTGTGTCTGCTGGGAATAGTAGTACACCGCTCGCTCAGCCACACTATATAGCATTCTGTTTACTGCCACTCTGTGTACCTCGCTCAGCCACATTATACAGCATTCTGTTCACTGTTCTGTGTCTGCTGGGAATAGTGGTACACCGCTCGCTCAGCCACACTATATAGCATTCTGTTTACTGTTCTGTGTCTGCTGGGAATAGTAGTACACCGCTCGCTCAGCCACACTATATAGCATTCTGTTTACTGCCACTCTGTGTACCTCGCTCAGCCACATTATATAGCATTCTGTTCACTGTTCTGTGTCTGCTGGGAATAGTGGTACACCGCTCGCTCAGCCACACTATATAGCATTCTGTTTACTGTTCTGTGTCTGCTGGGAATAGTGGTACACCACTCGCTAAGCCACACTATATAGCATTCTGTTTACTGCCACTCTGTGTACCTCGCTCAGCCACATTATATAGCATTCTGTTCACTGTTCTGTGTCTGCTGGGAATAGTGGTACACCGCTCGCTCAGCCACACTATATAGCATTCTGTTTACTGTTCTGTGTCTGCTGGGAATAGTAGTACACCACTCGCTCAGCCACACTATATAGCATTCTGTTTACTGCCACTCTGTGTACCTCGCTCAGCCACATTATATAGCATTCTGTTCACTGTTCTGTGTCTGCTGGGAATAGTGGTACACCGCTCGCTCAGCCACACTATATAGCATTCTGTTTACTGTTCTGTGTCTGCTGGGAATAGTGGTACACCAATCGCTCAGCCACACTATATAGCATTCTGTTTACTGCCACTCTGTGTACCTCGCTCAGCCACATTATATAGCATTCTGTTCACTGTTCTGTGTCTGCTGGGAATAGTGGTACACCGCTTGCTCAGCCACACTATATAGCATTCTGTTTACTGTTCTGTGTCTGCTGGGAATAGTAGTACACCGCTCGCTCAGCCACACTATATAGCATTCTGTTTACTGCCACTCTGTGTACCTCGCTCAGCCACATTATATAGCATTCTGTTCACTGTTCTGTGTCTGCTGGGAATAGTGGTACACCGCTCGCTCAGCCACACTATATAGCATTCTGTTTACTGTTCTGTGTCTGCTAGGAATAGTGGTACACCACTCGCTCAGCCACACTATATAGCATTCTGTTTACTGCCACTCTGTGTACCTCGCTCAGCCACATTATATAGCATTCTGTTCACTGTTCTGTGTCTGCTGGGAATAGTGGTACACCGCTCGCTCAGCCACACTATATAGCATTCTGTTTACTGTTCTGTGTCTGCTGGGAATAGTAGTACACCGCTCGCTCAGCCACACTATATAGCATTCTGTTTACTGCCACTCTGTGTACCTCGCTCAGCCACATTATATAGCATTCTGTTCACTGTTCTGTGTCTGCTGGGAATAGTGGTACACCGCTCGCTCAGCCACACTATATAGCATTCTGTTTACTGTTCTGTGTCTGCTGGGAATAGTGGTACACCGCTCGCTCAGCCACACTATATAGCATTCTGTTTACTGTTCTGTGTCTGCTGGGAATAGTGGTACACCGCTCGCTCAGCCACACTATATAGCATTCTGTTTACTGTTCTGTGTCTGCTGGGAATAGTAGTACACCGCTCGCTCAGCCACACTATATAGCATTCTGTTTACTGCCACTCTGTGTACCTCGCTCAGCCACATTATATAGCATTCTGTTCACTGTTCTGTGTCTGCTGGGAATAGTGGTACACCGCTCGCTCAGCCACACTATATAGCATTCTGTTTACTGTTCTGTGTCTGCTGGGAATAGTAGTACACCGCTCGCTCAGCCACACTATATAGCATTCTGTTTACTGCCACTCTGTGTACCTCGCTCAGCCACATTATATAGCATTCTGTTCACTGTTCTGTGTCTGCTGGGAATAGTGGTACACCGCTCGCTCAGCCACACTATATAGCATTCTGTTTACTGTTCTGTGTCTGCTGGGAATAGTGGTACACCGCTCGCTCAGCCACACTATATAGCATTCTGTTTACTGTTCTGTGTCTGCTGGGAATAGTGGTACACCGCTCGCTCAGCCACACTATATAGCATTCTGTTTACTGTTCTGTGTCTGCTGGGAATAGTAGTACACCGCTCGCTCAGCCACACTATATAGCATTCTGTTTACTGCCACTCTGTGTACCTCGCTCAGCCACATTATATAGCATTCTGTTCACTGTTCTGTTTCTGCTGGGAATAGTGGTACACCGCTCGCTCAGCCACACTATATAGCATTCTGTTTACTGTTCTGTGTCTGCTGGGAATAGTAGTACACCGCTCGCTCAGCCACACTATATAGCATTCTGTTTACTGCCACTCTGTGTACCTCGCTCAGCCACATTATATAGCATTCTGTTCACTGTTCTGTGTCTGCTGGGAATAGTGGTACACCGCTCGCTCAGCCACACTATATAGCATTCTGTTTACTGTTCTGTGTCTGCTGGGAATAGTGGTACACCACTCGCTAAGCCACACTATATAGCATTCTGTTTACTGCCACTCTGTGTACCTCGCTCAGCCACATTATATAGCATTCTGTTCACTGTTCTGTGTCTGCTGGGAATAGTGGTACACCGCTCGCTCAGCCACACTATATAGCATTCTGTTTACTGTTCTGTGTCTGCTGGGAATAGTAGTACACCACTCGCTTAGCCACACTATATAGCATTCTGTTTACTGCCACTCTGTGTACCTCGCTCAGCCACATTATATAGCATTCTGTTCACTGTTCTGTGTCTGCTGGGAATAGTGGTACACCGCTCGCTCAGCCACACTATATAGCATTCTGTTTACTGTTCTGTGTCTGCTGGGAATAGTGGTACACCACTCGCTCAGCCACACTATATAGCATTCTGTTTACTGCCACTCTGTGTACCTCGCTCAGCCACATTATATAGCATTCTGTTCACTGTTCTGTGTCTGCTGGGAATAGTGGTACACCGCTTGCTCAGCCACACTATATAGCATTCTGTTTACTGTTCTGTGTCTGCTGGGAATAGTGGTACACCGCTCGCTCAGCCACACTATATAGCATTCTGTTTACTGCCACTCTGTGTACCTCGCTCAGCCACATTATATAGCATTCTGTTCACTGTTCTGTGTCTGCTGGGAATAGTGGTACACCGCTCGCTCAGCCACACTATATAGCATTCTGTTTACTGTTCTGTGTCTGCTAGGAATAGTGGTACACCACTCGCTCAGCCACACTATATAGCATTCTGTTTACTGCCACTCTGTGTACCTCGCTCAGCCACATTATATAGCATTCTGTTCACTGTTCTGTGTCTGCTGGGAATAGTGGTACACCGCTCGCTCAGCCACACTATATAGCATTCTGTTTACTGTTCTGTGTCTGCTGGGAATAGTGGTACACCGCTCGCTCAGCCACACTATATAGCATTCTGTTTACTGTTCTGTGTCTGCTGGGAATAGTGGTACACCGCTCGCTCAGCCACACTATATAGCATTCTGTTTACTGTTCTGTGTCTGCTGGGAATAGTAGTACACCGCTCACCCGCCACTGTATAGCATTGTGCTCTGTGTCGCTGCTGGGAATAGTGGTACACCGCTCACCCGTCACTGTATAGCATTGTGCTCTGTGTCGCTGCTGGGAATAGTGGTACTGTATAGCATTTCTGTACTGCCACTGTACTGCTGCCAGTCAGCGTGTACTGTAAGGATAAGTGAAATGAGGAAGAAATCCGGTGAAAGAGGGAGGGGCAAGGGAAGAGGTGTTTCCCCTGACGGTTCACGTACAGGCCACAGGGGAGCACCCAAGAAAACCCACTCAATACCGCCCATGTTGTCCAGGACAACAACCCTCACAAATCCAAAAGAACAGGACCAGATAATTACTTGGATGACCTCTCAAGCGTCCAGCAGTGGGTTAAGCAGCACCAGCACATCACGCACGAGGTCCGAGTCCTCAGCCAGTTACAAGGAGCCAGTGGGCACAAAGCTGACACAACCGGCAGCGACACCACGCACACAACTGCCAGATAACCAGTCCGATGAATTACCTCAGGACACAATGGGGTATTCGCAGGAGCTATTCCCAGCCCAACAAACTTCCACCTTTCAAAGGTCAATGGAGGAACAGCCAGAAATGTTGTGCCTGGATTCACAACCGTTAACTGTGGGAAATGCACCGCGCACTGAAATACAAGGCGAGTCCGAGGAGGACTCGGAAACCCAAATCCCAGAGCAATTTGGGCAGGAGGGGTTGCAATTGCAGGAGGTCGGCCGACAAGATCTGGAAGACGACGTTGGAGTGTGCTGCGCAGAGGTTGTTGTGGGGAGCTCTACTCCACGGCGGCGGCCCACAATGACATATGACGAGTTTGAGGAGATGGAAGAGGAGGGTATGGACAATGTGGACAGAGACCCAGATTTTGTTTGTGAACGAGAACATCGCCGTCGTAGCAGCAGCACAGATGAGTCTGTTGAAGAACCCACTGCTGCACGAGTTCGCCTTGTGCCACAAGGTAGGCGGCGCGCAATTTCAGGCACCACAAGCGTGGAAGTTCAAGTGAGAGGCAAAAGAGGAGCAAACAGAAATCGCCAGCAAGGAGGCAGGTGCTCCAAAGTCTGGGCTTTCTTTGAAGACTGCACTGAGGATGTTACCATGGCGATTTGCAAGGTGTGCAAGACCCGCCTGAGCAGGGGGAAAAGTATTAACAACCTCTCCACCACCAGCATGAGCCGTCACATGCTATCCAAACATCCCACTCTGTGGGCAAACGCGTCAGGACAGGGTACCAGCAACAACACTGCCTCCCTTGGGTTCACCAGACTCACCACCAGACCCGCCTCAGCAGCAGCAGTAGCCCAGCCATTGCGTGGTTCACAACATTCACAAACATCAGACGACGCTGACACTGTCACTTTCCGGAGTAGTGCTCTTGAGGTCTCCCAGTGTTCATCAAACACAACAACCAACAGCCCTTCCGTGTGCAGCGCTACGGTTCAGTTGTCTGTGTCGGAGATGTTTGAGCGCAAGAGGAAATTGCCAGCAAATGACCCCCGGGCCGTGGCAGTAACAGCCAGCATAGCCAAGCTTCTGGCCTGCGAAATGCTGCCATATCGAGTGGTGGAGACAAACAGCTTCAAGGGCATGATGTCAGTGGCCATCCCACGTTACGTGGTTCCCAGCCGCTACCACTTTGCGCGCTCTGCAGTGCCTGAGTTGCATGAGCACGTGGTCAGCAAAATAACCCGAAGCTTGAAGAATGCCGTTGCCTGCAAGGTTCACCTCACCACTGACACCTGGACGAGTGCGTTCGGCCAGGGTCGATACATCTCCCTTACCGCGCACTGGGTGAACCTTGTGGAGCCTGGCAGCGATTCCTCACCTGCTACGGCACGGGTGTTGCCCACGCCACAAACAGCTGCACCGCCGTCCCTCCCACTGGATAACAACAGCAGCACCTACCTCTCTGACTCCTTCTCCTCCAACGCATCTCAAAGCTGTACCTGATCCGGAAACGCTAACCCAGCAGCAGTAGGATCGTGGAAGCAGTGCAGCACAGCTGTTGGCATGCGTCAGCAAGCGTTGCTGAAGCTAATCTGCCTTGGGGATAAGCAGCACACAGGGGAGGAAATTTGGAGGGGAATAAAGGAACAGACGGATTTGTGGCTGGCACCGCTGGACCTGAAACCGGGCATGGTTGTGTGTGATAATGGGAGTAATCTCATTCGCGCTTTAAGGTTGGCTAAGCTGACACACATCCCTTGCCTGGCGCACGTGATGAACCTAGTAGTTCAGCGGTTCCTGAGGACATACCCAGGCGTGGCCGATCTTCTGTTGAAGGTGCGTCGAGTGGCCAAACATTGTAGAAATTCCAGTACTGCTTCTAGGGCACTCGCCAAGATGCAGGAGCGCTTCAATCTCCCCCACCATCGCTTGCTGTGTGATGTCCCTACGCGCTGGAATTCTACGCTGCACATGCTAGCCCGCTTTTGCGAGCAGAAGAGTGCAGTGGTCCAGTACATGACGGCGCAGTACCGAGGCGCATCCGGCCAGCTGCCAAGCTTCTGTGGATCCGATTGGGCCAACATGTTGGACCTCTGCCAAGTCCTCCAAAATTTTGAGCAATCCACGTTGCTTGTGAGCAGTGACAACTCTTCAGTCAGCATTACCATACCACTGCTGTGTTTACTGAAGAGGTTGATGTTAAAAATCAAGGAAACAGCTGTCATGATGCAACTGGGGGAATCTGAAGGAGAAAACGATCAGCGTGATGGTACCAACATCAGGCCATCCGCCTCAGGGAACGCTGGCCCCAGCAGCTATGACGAAGAAGAGGAGGAGGAACAGCTGGAGTTGGAGCAGGAATTTCATGCCACCACTGACGAGGGCCAGAGTGGTGCACGTTGGACTTCCACAATTCAACGCGAATGGTCAGCAGAAGCAGACCAGGAGGAAGGTGACGACTATGATGCATCACAACAACTATCACAACGCTCACAAGAGGATGATGAGGATTCTGGTAGGACTCTGGCACACATGGCTCAATTCATGCTAGACTGCATTGAACGTGACCCACGCATTGTGCGCATTCTGGACAACACCAATTACTGGGTTTATACCCTTCTGGATCCACGGTACAAACACAATGTTCCAAAACTGCTTGAAGAAAGAGTCAGACAGGTCAAAATGGAAGAATACCAGCAGGCCCTTGTGGAGACTTTAGAGAGGAGATTGACATCCTCCCCCTCCTCTAGCCAGTTGTACGCAGACAGACTGACTACCGCAAACCCAGGACGACCAGGAGGGCAGCAAACAACGCAAGCCGCAGCTAGTACCCAAAAGGGAACGGTATCGGCAGTGTCCTTGGAGTGGGAAAATTTTCTGACACCCATGCAGCAGCAGCCCACTGAACAGCAAGCGTGCAGATCCACCTCCAACACCGATCGCCTGGAGAAGATGGTCAAGGACTACATGTCAGATGACGTAGCTGTGTCGAACAATCCATCTGCACCCTTCAACTATTGGGTATCGAAGCTAGACACCTGGCACGAACTGGCAATGTACGCAATAGAGGTGCTGGCTTGCCCGGCAGCCAGCGTTATGTCGGAACGCTGTTTCAGTGCTGCCGGAGGCATCGTCACAGATCGGCGTATCCGCCTCTCTACAGAAAATGCAGACCGTCTGACTCAAATTAAAATGAATCAATCCTGGATTGGAAATGACTACGCAACACTCCAGGACCCCAACCAAGTAACATGACCAATGAACATCTGGGATGGTGTAGCGTTTCCGGTCCCTGTTTATTGAACCTCTCATCTGTATTACATTTATGACTGCATGGCGGCAAAAAGCATTGCTGCTATATCCGCACGCTTTTTGTCCTCATGCAAGGCCTGGGTTGTTGTGTCTCAAAAACCGTGGCCTTCTCCTCCTGCGCCTGCTCCTGTTCCATCACGTCTGCTGCTGCTGGGTTAGCGTTGCCGCGTGGTCCCTGTTTATTGAACCACTTATCTTTATTACATTTATGACTGCATGGCGGTACAAAGCATGCTATCCACACGCTTCTTGCCCTCATGCAAGGCCTGGGTTGTTGTGTCTCACAAAGCGTGGCCTTCTCCTCCTGCGCCTCCTCCTGTTCCATCACGTCTGCTGCTGCTGGGTTAGCGTTACCGGTCCCTTTTCCTGGAACCTCTTATATGTATTACATTTATGACTGCATGCCGACAAAAAACATGTTACCTGTGCAAAGAAAACAGACATTTCCCGCATTTAAAAGACAGTTTTCCCTTTGAAACTTTAAAATCGATTTTCTCAAAAACTATAAGCTCTTTTTGCTAATTTTTTTTTCCTCTTGTACCCACTTCCAAGGTTCACATACCCTGTAAATTTGGGGTATGTAGCATGTAAGGAGGCTTTACAAACCACAAAAGTTCGGGTCCCCATTGACTTCCATTATGTTCGGAGTTCGGGTCGAACACCCGAACATCGCGGCCATGTTCGGCCTGTTCGGCCCGAACCCGAACATCTAGATGTTCGCCCAACACTAGTCCTAACCCATGTTAGATCTATCACAGTTCTGCACAGAACACAATGTACCGTACACATCATAGTCTTAAGTTATTTAAAGTGTACCTGAGATGAATTAAAGGAAAACTTCATACATACTTAGGGCTTCCTCCAGCCTCCTTAAGCCTTATCTCTCCCTCGCCGCCGTTCTCCACTTCCTGGATCCTCCTCAAACGTTGCGCTTCTGTGGCCGAGAGTGTTCTGTGCCTGTGCAGTACTTCTACACAGGCACATAACGCTACCAGCCACAGGAGCATGACAGGGTGCCCGCATGTGGCCTGGCCATGCATGCACACTAAGCTCTAACTCCCGAAGTTACCGGAGCCGTAGCGTTAGCGGAGGATGCAGAAGGCGGAGGACAGCGGTGTGGAAGCGAGCAGGCCGATGGGGGCTGAAGAAAGCTACAGGTATGTAGGAATTTTTACTATTAAATCATTTCCGGTTTACTTTAAACAGACCTAACTATAATTTTCCCTGTCTATAGCTGCTATCACACAGACAGCATAAGATAGAGTAAAAAACCCAACCCTCCCACTCCCCTTTTACATTTGCCTGTGGTGAGATCTGTTCTCATTGGCTGCTGAAGCGTACTGAGCATCCTGGGTGCAAATGATTTGCTCAGCAGACACCCATTCAATGTTTCCCAACAAAATGTTGGTGCCGTGCTGCTCCCAAGTTTTGGTTAAGATCGGTCAGCAAAAAAGCAACCTCATGGCAATTCACTGAGCCTTTCTCACAGAAAACTTTGGTAATAGAGAAAGGCCATTGTTTTCTTGCTCTCTTATCTCTAATTGGTAGTAGAGATGGGCCGAACATCAAATTTTGGGCTCAGGAATTTCGAATCCGAGTCTCCACAAAAGTTTGCGAATCACCGAATCTCCATAGACTTCAATTTTAAAACCTACAACGACTGTTTTCGGTCACAAAAGTGATGGAAAAGTTGTTTCAAAAGGCCTAACACCTGGACGGGGGCATGCAGGAGGGGGATCCATGGCAAATATCCTTTAGTGATTAGGTCAGGTGAGCATATCTTCATTTCTAAGAGTTGACACTTCCAGGACGTAAATGTTAGTCCTCTCGGCGGCAATCTTTATGTGTAGTGGCCGGCGTGCTTGTGCGCACAATCGTGAGAGTGCAGGCGATCACGGTGTAGGCGATCACTGCTGATGTAGTTCAATGACAGTATAGTGACCAAAAAACACTGATTCTGCACTGAGGCCTTATACAGGGGGCAGTAGTGGATACTAGATGCCAGTAGTGGTGGTGAAGGATTATTGAGTTAGGGTCAGTGCACTACTAGGACCAGTAGAGCAGACCCGTCTCCAACAGCACTGAGGTCTTATACAGGGACCAGTAGTGGATACTAGATGCCAGTAGCGGTGTGAAGGATTACTGGGTTATGGTCGGTACATACTAGGACCAGCAGACCTGTCTCCTACAGCACTGAGGTTTTACACAGGGGCCAGTGGATACTAGATGCCAGTAGTGGTGTGAAGGTGGCTTATGGTCGGTGCACTACTAGGTCCAGCAGACCTGTCTCCAACAGCTAACGTGTGCACTGGCCACAAAAGAGCAATACCATAGCAAGAAAAACAATGTATCAGCCCTAAGAAGGGCTGTTCAGGACAATATGGTAGCAGCAAGAATCTTCACTGAGGACACAGAACACAGGCCTACCTAACTCTCTCCCTGTCTCAACGCACTGTTCCTCAACTGCCTAGCACAGAAGCCAAACACAGACTGCAAAATGGCTTCTGTGCTGGCTTACTGATAGATGAGGGGTGGTCCAGGTGAGAGGGATAGCTTATTGGCTGCCATGTGTCTGCTGACTGTGAGGTAAGGGGTCAAAGTTTAGCTCAATGATGATGTATAGCAGGCGGGTCGACCAAGCAATGTATTCACCTGAGGGGGCGAACGTGAACACCCCTTGTTCACCATGAAAAATTCCCCAGGCAAATAGTTTGGCCCATCTCTAATTGACGTCATGATGTCATGCACAATCCCGATCCTGCCCATAGAGGAGACTAGAGCTGTGCGGGGAGGCTGTGCAATCACTGGAACCAGGCTAGGTAATGTATAAGTGGCTGGACCCAATTCCACTAATTATTGGCCTCCCTAGTGGTTTAATACTATCCTTGTGGATTTTTGGTAATGTGTATATCACAGGTGTCCTTTGGAATGATGGGATTAAATATGAGATGTCATGCCTGGAGCAGCTTTTTTCCCCACTTCTGTACCACTTAAGTATGGGGTGCCCCAGGGCTCAATTCTTTCTTCTCTGCTTTTCACAAATTAAATGTTACCGCTTGGAAAACGAATCCAAAAACATGGCCTGACATACCACTGCTATGCTGATGACACCCAATTATATCTTTCCTTCAAGCCTGGTGTGACAGACCCAACTCCAACTATAAACGCCTGCTTAGGCGAACTACAGCAATGGATGAGTGAAAACTGGCTGAAACTAAATGCAGACAAAACTGAAGTCCTTTTGATCGGAGGGCAGCACATGAAAACAAAACACCTTAACTTGCAGTCTTCACCACTGAGAATAGGAGGCATGGATCTACACAGCACTGATCATGTCCGTAGCCTGGGAGTTATAATTAATGGGGATTCAAACTTCAGAACTCGAGAGGATAGGAGGTGCCCTAGAGGGTACTCATAACATAGCTTTAAAATCAGTCAACAAGTTTTTACGGTAAACCATGGACCGGTTGCTAGGTTGCTGTCAATATACACTCTAGTTATAGAAGTACTGGAATTACTAGGTTATTAGTGTGATCGAAAGGAATGATCCTACCTTAATAAGTAGTCACTCCCACAAGGTTTAGAGGAAAATAATTTATTGGAGCACTTTAAAATGACAACTCCTTTTTGAAGGAGCTGCGACCATCGACACTACCTCACAAGGCCGAGTGGGGACGGTACCTCCCCACATGCGATCTAGACTGGTTGCCTCACTCGCAACCCGGCTTTGTGAGTATATGCGATCATTTCCTACAATAGAACAAAATCGCTCGTGAGATAATACACCAGATCAGGCTCCCGGTGTCTTCCCGTCCCTTTTCTTTTCCAGCACACACCTAAACTTTAGAACTCACATCTCTGCTGTGGTGAAATCATCCTATTTTCACCTATAGAGATGGTCCAAATGGTTCGCCGGCGAACGGTTCCAGGCGAACTTCGGGTGGTTCGCCTTCACCGGCGAAGGCGAACTTTCCCGGAAGTTCGATTCGCCCCATAATGCTCTATGACGGTCAACTTTGACCCTCTACATCACAGCAGGGTTGCCAACCCAATTTCGCATTTTTCCTGGACAAAATGGTCAAAAAATCTGGACACCCCAAATTTTGGACGGACAGGGGGCGGAGTCATGGGCGGAGTCAGTAGCGGGCTTTTTAGGGAACTTTTTGTGAATTTCGGGAGGAAAGAAACATAGCTGAAGCAGGAGATTGCTGCGTAGGGCTCATGTAAAGCAGCCCTCTTGAACGGAGAAGAATTTTTTCCCATAAATATGGTAGGACATTAGACTATGACTATGGTAGGATTAGACTGTGAGCTCCTCTGAGGACAGTCAGTGAACGACTATGTACTCTGTAATGTGCTGCAGAAGATGTCACTGCTATATAAATACATAATAATATGGTGGGACATTAGGCTATGACTATGGCAGGATTAGATTGTGAGCTCCTCTGAGGACAGTCAGTGACATGACTATGTACCCTGTAATGTGCTGCAGAAGATGTCAGAGCTATATAAATACATAATAATAATAATATGATAGGACATTAGACTATGGCTAAGGTACTGTACAGTGCTGCAGAAGATGTCAGTGCTATCTAAATACAGAATAATAATATGGTAGGACATTAGACTATGACTATGGTGGGAATTAAATTGTGAGCTCCTCTCAGTGTCGTTAGCCACAAGAGCACGATAAAGGAGGCGCACACAGCCAGGAGTGAAAGCAGCACAACCGAGTGGGCTGAGGGGACACCGAGGGCTGTCATTGACTGTGGAGAGGCTGGAAGAAGCCCCAAGTAAGTAAAACATAATTCCCTCACTTTAGGTTTCCTTTAAATTACAACTGCCCTAGTAAGGTAAATGAAGGCTGCCATATTTATTTCCTTTTAAACAATACCAGTTGCCTGGCTGCCCTGGCAAGCTCGTTGGCTGCAGTAGTGTCTGACTGCTTTTGCTGCATGCTTGTTTCAGCTGTGTGATTAAAACATCTGATCTGATTGCTTGTTCAGGGTCTATGGCTAGAAGTATTAGGGGCAGAGGATCAGCAGAACAGCCTGGCAACCTGCATTGTTTAAAAGGATTTAAATTTAGGAACCTCTATTTCCCTCTTTGTTCACAGCTCAAAACACTCACTTTTATGGCATCCATTACAGTCAGGGATAACAGCAGCATTTACATTTGCACAATATATTAAGATATGACCTGCCTTTATGTGTTGACCCTTAACTTGGTCACTGTGACTGTAGAGAGGAGGTGGGCTGTGTGCAGGAGACTATGGAGGATCTATGGCAGCTGCTGGGCTGACAGTGATTGAGGTAGGGGACTCAGGCTGAAGAATCGGGGGTGGGGACACATAAGTGACAGGAGGCAGGCTAGCTTGGAATGCTTTGTAGTTCAGGTAGAGCCGCGGCCCCCCTCTCTCACACACAGATACAAAGTGACTCACAGTCAGTGTGCTGGTCGGCTGTTTGTCTCCCTGGTGGTCCCTCCTGGCGGCGGCTGCTGGGCTCCAATCAGTCTGTGGACTCAGGCTGCCTGCTCCTGCTCGGCTGCTTGCTAGCTCAGCTGGTGGCTGGCTGTGGCGCTGCGACCTCAGCTCCGACCAGCCATGACACTGACTGTCCTCCTCCTCCTCGCTCGCTGGGCTGGGTGGGCTGGCTGCCTGCTCGGCTGCTTGCTAGCTCAGCTGGTGGCTGGCTGTGGCGCTGCGACCTCAGCTCCGACCAGCCATGACACTGACTGTCCTCCTCCTCCTCGCTCGCTCGCTCGCTGGGCTGGCTGCCTGCTCGGCTGCTTGTGGTGCTACGACCTCAGCTCCGACCAGCCGTGACACTCACAGTCCTCCTCTTCGCTCGCTGGGCTGGGTGGGCTGGGCTGGCTGGGCTGGCTGCCTGCATCTCTATTATTGGGCAGCGAGTGGCGCCTGCGCCAAAAAAAGTTATCTGATTGGAAGGGAGGGACCCAGCGAGGAGAGGGGAGGCTGAGGGAGGGGGAAAATAGAGTGTGCATAGCGCATGGCGCATGCGCAGAATACATTTGCACATTTAATGCGTTTTGGACGGACGACTACACTTGAAATACGGGCAGTACGGACAGCTGTATTTTAAGTGCTTTTGTACGGGCAGTCCGTCTTTTTACGGACGCTTGGCAACCCTGCATCACAGTCAGCAGGCACATTGTAGCCAATCAGGCTACACTCAGCCCTGGAGCCACTCCCCACCTTATATAAGGCAGGCTCCGCTGGCCATTACACTCACTCGTGTGCCTGCAAATAGACAGAGTAGGGCGAGCTGCTGCAGACTTTCTCCTAGGGAAAGATTAGTTAGGCTCTTGGCATTAGAGTTGGGCCGAACCTCCGATTTTAGGTTCGCGAACCGGGTTCGCGAACTTCCGCGAAAGGTTCGGTTCGCGTTAAAGTTCGCGAACCGCAATAGACTTCAATGGGGATGCGAACTTTGAAAAAAAAAAATTATGCTGGCCACAAAAGTGATGGAAAAGATGTTTCAAGGGGTCTAACACCTGGAGGGGGGCATGGCGGAGTGGGATACACGCCAAAAGTCCCCGGGAAAATCTGGATTTGATGCAAAGCAGCGTTTTAAGGGCAGAAATCACATTGAATGCTAAATGACAGGCCTAAAGTGCTTTAAAACATCTTGCATGTGTATACATCAATCAGGTAGTGTAATTAAGGTACTGCTTCACACTGACACACCAAACTCACCGTGTAACGCACCGCAAACAGCTGTTTGTGTAGTGACGGCCGTGCTGGACTGGTGCGCACCATGGTGAGAGTGCAGGTTTTGGTGGCTTTACAGCCCATATGGTCGCCTGGCTGATGTAGCTGAATGACAGAACAGTGACTGTCCAGCTGATCAAATTTGGTCTGACCACAATGAAGCAACGACCTTATTATCTTTTGTGTGCCCCCCGAGACACTCATCCAGGCGCCGGTCATTGCTTCATTGTGATACGCAAGCCCCTTCACCACGGCAAGGTAATGATCACGAAGGGGAATGGGCACATGTACATGCCTTTTCTTTTGTTGTTGCAGCTGCCCGCAGTGCAGCCAGAAAAATTAGGCAGTCATGTACACGCACCAGAAAAAGTATTACAGCGGCCGCTGCTAGCAGCGGCCTAAAAAATTCAGCAATCCGCCTGGAGTCCCGGACCCTGTTGGTGGTGGCGGAGAAGGTAGTCAAGCGGCCTGCAGGCAGACATGCTGTGTGGAGGGACTGGGAGAGACTTAGTCTTCTTGGGGCAGGCCAGGCAGCCAGTCACACGGCGTGCAGGCAGAGATGCTGTGTGTGCGGGGACTGACTTAGTCTTGGGGCGAGCAGCAGCCCTCCGGGATCCATGCCTCATTCATTTTGATAAAGGTGAGGTACTTAACACTTTTGTGACTTAGGCGACTTCTCTTCTCAGTGACAATGCCTCCAGCTGCGCTGAAGGTCCTTTCTGACAGGACGCTTGCGGCAGGGCAGGAGAGAAGTTGGATGGCAAATTGGGACAGCTCTGGCCACAGGTCAAGCCTGCCCAGTAGTTCAAGGGTTCCTCATCGCTGTTCACAGCAGTGTCTACATCCACACTTAAGGCCAGGTAGTCGGCTACCTGCCGTTCCAGGCGTTGGTGGAGGGTGGATCCGGAAGGGCTACGGCGAGGCGTTGGACTAAAGAACGTCTGCATGTCCGACATCACCATGAGATCGCTGGAGCGTCCTGTCTTTGACTGCGTGGACACGGGAGGAGGATTAGTGGCAGTGGTACCTTGCTGGCGTTGTGCTGTCACATCACCCTTAAAGGCATTGTAAAGCATAGTTGACAGCTGGTTCTGCATGTGCTGCATCCTTTCCACCTTCAGGTGAGTTGGTAACAGGTCCGCCACTTTGTGCCTGTACCGAGGGTCTAGTAGTGTGGCCACCCAGTACAGCTCATTCCCCTTGAGGTTTTTTATACGGGGGTCCCTCAACAGGCAGGACAGCATAAAAGACGACATCTGCACAAAGTCGGATCCAGTACCCTCCATCTCCTCTTGCTCTTCCTCAGTGACGTCACGTAAGTCAACCTCCTCCCCCCAGCCGCGAACAATACCACGGGAAGGTTGAGCAGCACAAGCCCCCGGCGACGCCTGCTGCGGGTGTTCTCCTGCCGCCGTCCCCTTCTCCTCCTCCCCCAAAGAAACACCTTGCTCATCATCCTCTGAGTCTGACTCATCTTCTGCACACAACTTCTCTTCTTCCTCCTCCTCCCCCCTCTGTGCTGCCGCAGGTGTTGAGGAAACAGCTGGGTCTGATGAAAATTGGTCCCATGCCTGTTCCTGCCGTAACGGTTCCTGGTCACGCTCATTCGCAGCTTCATCCGCCACTCTACGCACAGCACGCTCCAAGAAGTAAGCGCAGGGAATTAAGTCGCTGATGGTGCCCTCACTGCGGCTCACCAGGTTGGTCACCTCCTCAAACGGCCGCATGAGCCTGCATGCATTTTTCATCAGTGTCCAGTTGTCGGGCCAGAACATCCCCATCTTCCCAGACTGTTTCATTCTACTGTAGTTGTAGAGGTAGTGGGTGACGGCTTTCTTCTGTTCTAGCAGGCGGGAGAACATGAGCAGGGTCGAATTCCAGCGAGTCGGGCTATCGCAAATGAGGCGTCTCACCGGCATGTTGTTTTTCCGCTGAATTTCCGCAAAGCGTGCCATGGCTGTGTAAGACCGCCTCAAATGCCCACAGACCTTCCTGGCCTGCTTCAGGACATCCGCTAAGCCAGGGTACTTTGCCACAAATCTTTGAACAACTAGATTCATGACATGTGCCATGCAGGGTATGTGTGTCAGCTTCCCCATATGCAAAGCGGCAAGCAGATTGCTGCCGTTGTCGCACACCACGTTGCCTATCTGCAGGTGGTGCGGGGTCAGCCACTCATCCACCTGTTTCTTAAGAGCAGCCAGGAGAGCTGCTCCAGTGTGACTCTCCGCTTTGAGACAAGACATGTCTAAGATGGCGTGACACCGTCGTACCTGGTATGCAGCATAGGCCCTGCGGAGCTGAGGCTGTGTAGCTGGAGAGGAGAACTGCCACTCAGCCAAGGAGGAGGAGGACAGTGAAGAGGATGTAGCAGGAGGAGAGGAGGTGGCAGGAGGCCTGCCTGCAAGCCGTGGAGGTGTCACAATTTGGTCCGCTGCGCCCTGCTTGCCATCGTTCACCACCAGGTTGACCCAATGGGCTGTGTACGTAATGTAGCGGCCCTGCCCGTGCTTGGCAGACCAGGCATCCGTGGTCAGGTGTACCCTTGACCCAACGCTCTTCGCAAGAGATGACACCACTTGCCTCTCAACTTCACGGTGCAGTTGGGGTATGGCCTTTCTCGAAAAATAAGTGCGGCCTGGCATCTTCCACTGCGGTGTTCCGATGGCCACAAATTTACGGAAGGCCTCAGAGTCCACCAGCCGGTATGGTAACAGCTGGCGAGATAACAGTTCCGCCACGCCAGCTGTCAGACACCGGGCAAGGGGGTGACTGGCCCAAATTGGCTTCTTCCGCTCAAACATTTCCTTCACGGACACCTGACTGCTGCTGTGGGCAGAGGAGCAGGAACCACTCAAGGGCAGAGGCGGAGTGGAGGAGGGTGCCTGTGAAGGTGGAAGGGAGAAATCGGCAGAAGCAGATGATGCACCTGAAGGAGGAAGAGGAGAAGGAGGGTGACTTTTCTTTTGTGTGCTGCTGCTGCTTTTGCTCAGGTGGCCATCCCATTGCTGTTTGTGCCTTTTCTCCAGGTGCCTTCGTAAGGCACTTGTCCCTACGTGAGTGTTGGCCTTTCCACGGCTCAATTTTTGTTGGCAGAGCGAACAGATGGCTTTGCTCCGATCTGAGGCACACACATTAAAAAATTTCCACACCGCTGAGCCACCCTGGGATGTGGGCACTATGGGGACCTCAGCAGCTGATGCTGAAGGGCAAGTTGGCTGGCTGTACATAGGTGGCGATACATGGTGCCGGACACTGCCACCAGCTGTTTCTGATGAAGATCTGCCCCAGCTTCTTTCAGCAACTTCTCTCCTCCTACTACTCTCTGACTCCCCCTCTGAACTGTCCCCCTCTTCATCTACTCTATTGGGAACATACAGAGGATCCCTATCATCGTCATCATCTTAATCATCCTGCCCAGCTTCGCTTGCCTCAGACAAATCCAAACATGCACCATCAGTAGGTCCTTCATCCTCCTTACACGTTACATCCATAGTGTTGCCGCGTAACTCAGACATATGAGCTGGTGAAAATTCATCTGGCTGTAACAACAATGGCTGTGCATCAGTGATTTCAACACTAAATAATTATTGCGAAGTGTCAAATGCAGCGGAAGTGGTGCTAGTAGTAGCGCTGGTGGCTGAGCAAGATGAGGTGTTCTGTGTCGCTAAATACTCAACCACGTCCTGACAATCTTGGGAGGTGATGGGACGTGCCTTCTTCCGAGCACTGTACTGTGGGCCAGGTCCACACGAAATTACATTTACACGACCTCGCGCAGACCTGCCGGGTGGCCTTCCTCTGGCTCTGGCACTACCTCTTCCTCTACCTGTTTTGTCCATATCGGGTATGCACAGAGTGGTATATCACACTGCGTGCACTCACGTAGGTAGGTGGGTTCACGTAACTGCACAGATATGCGCACTGATGCGGTGGGTTCACTGAACAGAACAGGTATACAGTGGCGGGTTCACAGAACAGGTATGCAGTGGCAGGTTCACTGAACAGAACAGGTATGCAGTGGCGGGTTCACTGAACAGGTATACAGTGGCGGGTTCACTGAACAGAACAGGTATACAGTGGCAGGTTCACTGAACACAACAGGTATGCAGTGGCGGGTTCACTGAACAGTACAGGTATACAGTGGTGGGTTCACAGAACAGGTATACAGTGGCAGGTTCACTGAACACAACAGGTATGCAGTGGCGGGTTCACTGAACAGTACAGGTATACAGTGGAGGGTTCACAGAACAGGTATGCAGTGGCAGGTTCACTGAACAGAACAGGTATGCAGTGGCGGGTTCACTGAACACAACAGGTATGCAGTGGCGGGTTCACTGAACAGTACAGGTATGCAGTGGCGGGTTCACTGAACAGTACAGGTATACAGTGGCGGGTTCACTGAACACAACAGGTATGCAGTGGCGGGTTCACTGAACAGAACCGGTATACAGTAGCGGCTCCACTGAACAGTACAGGTATACAGTGGCGGGTTTACTGAACAGAACAGGTATACAGTGGCGGGTTCACAGAACAGGTATGCAGTGGCAGGTTCACTGAACAGAACAGGTATACAGTGGCGGGTTCACTGAACAGGTATACAGTGGCGTGTTCACTGAACAGAACAGGTATACAGTGGCGGGTCCACTGAACAGAACAGGTATGCAGTGGAGGGTTCACAGAACAGGTATGCAGTGACAGGTTCACTGAACACAACAGGTATGCAGTGGCGGGTTCACTGAACAGGTATACAGTGGCGGGTCCACTGAACAGAACAGGTATGCAGTGGCAGGTTCACTGAACACAACAGGTATGCAGTGGTGGGTTCACAGAACAGGTATGCAGTGGTGGGTTCACAGAACAGGTATGCAGTGGTGGGTTCACAGAACAGGTCTGCAGTGGCAGGTTCACTGAACAGGTATGCAGTGGTGGGTTCACTGAACAGGTATGCAGTGGTGGGTTCACAGAACAGGTATGCAGTGTTGGGTTCACAGAACAGGTATGCAGTGGTGGGTTCACAGTACAGGTATGCAGTGGTGGGTTCACAGTACAGGTATGCAGTGGTGGGTTCACAGAACAGGTATGCAGTGTTGGGTTCACAGAACAGGTATGCAGTGGTGGGTTCACAGTACAGGTATGCAGTGGTGGGTTCACAGAACAGGTATGCAGTGTTGGGTTCACAGAACAGGTATGCAGCCAGGAACAAGCTAAGCCTAACTAATCTTTCCCTATGAGAGACAGTCTGCAGCAGCTCGCCCTACTCTCACTAATGCAGGCACACGAGTGACCGCAATGGCCGCCGCTGCCTGACTTATATAAGGGGGGTGGGGCTCCAGGGGCTAGTGTAGCCTAATTGGCTACACTGGGCCTGCTGACTGTAATGTAGAGGGTCAAAGTTGACCCTCCATGTGCATTATGGGACGAACCAAACTTCCGCAAAGGTTCGCCTGCGGGACGCGAACGCAAACCACGGAAGTTCGCATGGAACCGTTCGCAGGCGAACCGTTCGGCCCAACTCTACTTGGCATGTTAGCTTGCTCCTGGCTGAATCCTATTGCTTTAATAGCACCCCTCAACCGCTCTTTTCAGAGCTAATCCTGTTCTTGTGATCTATTTGTTTTTCTTCTGTGTGTCAAACTGACACTTGTGTTGCATAGACAGCCTTGATAATTCATACTGTGTGTGTGCCACTGCCAGCAGCCCAGCACATTCAGTGACTACCTGTGTGTGTGACAGGGAGCTGCACATTGTAACACCCAGTACTGCATACAGTATACCTAGTACCTGTTGTGTTTAAGTAACTCACCTCATCACTGCATATACCTACCTTTGTGTTCAGTGAACCCGACTCACTGCATATAACTACCTTTTGTGTTTAGTGAACCCACCTCACTGCATATACCTAGCTGTTGTGTTGAGTGAACCCACCTCACTGCATCTAACTACCTTTTGTGTTGAGTGAACCCACCTCACTGCATATACCTAGCTGTTGTGTTGAGTGAACCCACCTCACTGCATCTAACTACCTTTTGTGTTGCGTGAACCCACCTCACTGCATATAACTACATTTGTGTTCAGTGAACCCACCTCACTGCATATATCACTATCTTTTGTGTTCAGCGATCCCACCTCACTGCATCTAACTACCTTTTGTGTTGAGTGAACCCACCTCACTGCATATACCTAGCTGTTGTGTTGAGTGAACCCACCTCACTGCATCTAACTACCTTTTGTGTTCAGTGAACCCACCTCACTGCATCTAACTACCTTTTGTGTTGAGTGAACCCACCTCACTGCATATACCTAGCTGTTGTGTTGAGTGAACCCACCTCACTGCATCTAACTACCTTTTGTGTTCAGTGAACCCACCTCACTGCATCTAACTACCTTTTGTGTTCAGTGATCCCACCTCACTGCATCTAAATACCTTTTGTGTTCAGTGAACCCACCTCACTGCATATAACTACCTTTTGTGTTCAGTGAAACCACCTCACTGCATATACATAGCTGTTGTGTTGAGTGAACCCACCTCACTGCATCTAACTACCTTTTGTGTTGAGTGAACTCACCTCACTGCATATACCTAGCTGTTGTGTTGAGTGAACCCACCTCACTGCATCTAACTACCTTTTGTGTTCAGTGAACCCACCTCACTGCATATAACTACCTTTTGTGTTCAGTGAAACCACCTCACTGCATATACATAGCTGTTGTGTTGAGTGAACCCACCTCACTGCATCTAACTACCTTTTGTGTTGAGTGAACTCACCTCACTGCATATACCTAGCTGTTGTGTTGAGTGAACCCACCTCACTGCATCTAACTACCTTTTGTGTTGAGTGCAGTGGCGGACACAGGCAGCAGTGGGCCCCTGTGCAAAATATCAATTGTCGGCCCCCCTGACCTGCGTCAAAAAATGGGCGTGGCTATAACCTACGACGCGCGAAGCACGCCGCAGCAAAAAATGGGTGTGGATAGAACCTGCGGCGCGTAGCGCCGCGGCAAAAAATGGGCGTGGCAATGACCGGATAAGGGCGGAGCTAACTGTAATTTAAAGTGATCCCGGGGTGAGAGTGATATGGAGGCTGCCATATTTATTTCCTTTTAAACAATACTAGTTGCCTGGCGGCCCTGCTGATCTATTTGGCTGCAGTAATAAACTGAATTACACCAGCAACAAGCATGCAGCTTAATCTTCTCAGTTCTGACAATATTGTCAGAAACCCCTGACCTGCTGCATGCTTGTTCAGGGTCTATGGTTGAAAGAATAAGAGGCAGAGGACCAGAACGGCAACCAGGCAACTGGTATTGCTTAAAAGGAGAGAAAAATGGCAGCCTCAATATTATTCTCACCTCAGGTTCCCTTGAAAAGTGCAACGCAAAGACAGTGGGCCCAGGTTTTGGTGACCCTTTCCCCAGAAAATTCACATAATGTGAGCAGGTTTTCTCATGAAAATACACATAATGTGAGCAGATATGCCCAGAAAATACGTGCAATCATGTCGGCAGATATGCCCAGAAAATACGTGCAATCATGTCGGCAGATATGCCCAGAAAATACGTGCAATCATGTCGGCAGATATGCCCAGAAAATACGTGCAATCATGTCGGCAGATATGCCCAGAAAATACGTGCAATCATGTCGGCAGATATGCCAAGAAAATACGTGCAATCATGTCGGCACATATGCCCAGAAAATACGTGCAATCATGTCGGCAGATATGCCCAGAAAATACGTGCAATCATGTCGGCAGATATGCCCAGAAAATACGTGCAATCATGTCGGCAGATATGCCCAGAAAATACGTGCAATCATGTCGGCAGATATGCCCAGAAAATACGTGCAATCATGTCGGCAGATATGCCCAGAAAATACGTGCAATCATGTCGGCAAATATGCCCAGAAAATACGTGCAATCATGTCGGCAGATTTGCCCAGAAAACACATGCAATCATGTAGCAAATTTGCCCAGAACATACATGCAATCATGTGGCAGACCTGCCCAGAACATACACGCAATCATGTGGCAGACCTGCCCAGAACATACACCTGCTAAAATAAATAATAAAAAAACCATTTACTCACCTGCAGCAGCAGACCTCCTGTCCCAGCCTCCATCCGGCGCGCAGCTCCCATGGGTGGTTGGGTGGATAGGTAGCCTGGTGGGTAGGTAGGTAGGCAGCCCTTAGCCGGGTGGGTAAGTAGCCTGGTGGGTGGCTGGGTAGCCGGGTGGGTGGGTAGCCTGGTGGGTAGGTAGCCTGGTGGGTGGGTAGGTGGGTGGTTAGGTAGCTGGGTGGGTGGGTAGGTAGCCTGGTGGGTCTTTAGGTAGGTAGCCTGGTGGGTTGGTAGGTAGCCGGGTGGGTAGGTAGGTAGGTAGCCTGGTGGGTGGGTAGGTAGCCGGGTGGGTGTGTAGGTAGCCGGGTGGGTGGTTAGGTAGCCGGGTGAGTGGTTGGGTAGCCGGGTGGGTGGGTAGCCAGGTGGGTAGGTAGCCGGGTGGGTAGGTAGCCAGGTGGGTAGGTAGCCGGGTGGGTAGGTAGCCGGGTGGGTAGGTAGCCGGGTGGGTAGGTAGCCGGCAGGGTGGTTAGGTAGCTGGGTGGGTAGGTAGACGGGTGGGTGGTTAGGTAGCCGGGTGGGTAGATGTGTGGGTGGTTAGGTAGCCGGGTGGGTAGCCGGGTGGGTGGTTAGGTAGCCGGGTAGGTAGCTGGGTGGGTAGGTAGCCGGGTGGGTGGGTAGGTATCCGGGTGGGTGGGTAGGTAGCCGGCAGGGTGGTTAGGTAGCTGGGTGGGTAGGTAGCCGGGTGGGTAGACGGGTGGGTGGCTAGGTAGCCGGGTGGGTAGGTAGCCGGGTGAGTGCGTAGATGTGTGGGTGGTTAGGTAGCCGGGTGGGTGGGTAGCCGGGTGGGTAGGTAGTCGGGTGGGTGGTTAGGTAGCCGGGTAGGTAGCCGGGTGGGTAGGTAGCCAGGTGGGTGGTTAGGTAGCCGAGTGGGTAGGTAGCCGGGTGGGTGGGTAGGTAGCCGGCAGGGTGGTTAGGTAGCCGGGTAGGTAGCCGGGTGGGTGGGTGGGTAGCCGGCAGGGTGGTTAGGTAGCCGGGTAGGTAGCCGGGTGGGTAGGTAGCCGGGTGGGTGGTTAGGTAGCCGGGTAGGTAGCCGGGTGGGTGTGTGGGTATCCGGGTGGGTAGGTAGCCGGGTGGGTAGGTAGCCAGCAGGGTGGTTAGGTAGCCGGGTAGGTAGCTGGGTGGGTGGTTAGGTAGCCGGGTGGGTGTGTGGGTATCCGGGTGGGTAGGTAGCCGGGTGAGTGTGTGGGTAGCCGGGTGGGTAAGGTAGCCGGGTGAGTGTGTGGGTAGCCGGGTGGGTAAGGTAGCCGGGTGGATGGGTGTGTAGCTATCCGGGTGGGGGGCCCGACTCCTATCCTCCCTCACTCACCTCGGGGCCCCCCTCCCGGTATGCGCGGCGGCGGCGGCGGCGGGCGGGAGAGCAGAAAATCCAGGAAGTCTCCGCCGGGGCTGCAGCAGACACTAGAGGCTGCTGCCGCTTGGTCTCCCGTGTCTCCAACTTTGTACACTGCTCGCTACTTCCTGGTTTAGTAGCGAGCAGTGTACAAAGGAGACACGGGAGACCAAGCGGCAGCAGCCTCTAGTGTCTGCTGCAGCCCCGGCGGAGACTTCCTGTATTTTCTGCTCTCCCGCCGCATCGCATGAGGGGGAGGGGGAGGGGGGGGGCCGATGTGAGGGGGGAGGACAGGAGTAGGGGCCCCCCAGGTTAAAATAAAAATAAAAGGTAAAATTAAAAAAAAAAACTGCAATACTTAATGGGCCCCTGAAGCAGCGGAACTTCAGGGGCCCTTGTGCGGCGGCACGGCCTGCACGGCCGTATGTCCGCCACTGGTTGAGTGAACCCACCTCACTGCATATAACTACCTTTTGTGTTGAGTAAACCCACCTCACTGCATCTAACTACCTTTTGTGTTCAGTGATCCCACCTCACTGCATCTAACTACCTTTTGTGTTCAGTGAACTCACCCCACTACATATACCTAGCTGTTGTGTTGAGTGAACCCACCTCACTGCATCTAACTACCTTTTGTGTTTAGTGACCCACCTCACTGCATATACCTAGCTGTTGTGTTCAGTGATCTCACCTCACTGCATCTAACTACCTTTTGTGTTGAGTGAACCCACCTCACTGCATATAACTACATTTTGTGTTCAGTGAACCCACCTCACTGCATATATCACTATCTGTTGTGTTCAGTGATCCCACCTCACTGCATCTAACTACCTTTTGTGTTGAGTGAACCCACCTCACTGCATATACCTAGCTGTTGTGTTGAGTGAACCCACCTCACTGCATCTAACTACCTTTTGTGTTGAGTGAACCCACCTCACTGCACTGCATATACCTAGCTGTTGTGTTGAGTGAACCCACCTCACTACATCTAACTACCTTTTGTGTTCAGTGAACCCACCTCACTGCATATAACTACCTTTTGTGTTGATTAAACCCACCTCACTGCATCTAACTACCTTTTGTGTTCAGTGAACCCACCTCACTGCATATAACTACCTTTTGTGTTGAGTGAACCCACCTCACTGCATCTAACTACCTTTTGTGTTCAGTGAACCCACCTCACTGCATCTAACTACCTTTTGTGTTGAGTGAACCCACATCACTCCATATAACTACCTTTTGTGTTCAGTGATCCCACCTCACTGCATCTAGCTACCTTTTGTGTTGAGTGAACCCACCTCACTGCATATACCTAGCTGTTGTGTTGAGTGAACCCACCTCACTGCATCTAACTACCTTTTGTGTTGAGTGAACCCACCTCACTGCATATACCTAGCATCCCCCGAGATGGACAAAATGGACAAACCAGGTAGAGGAAGAGGTAGATGCAGACCCAGAGGAAGGCCACCCGGCACTGGCAGGTCTGTGCGAGGTCGTGTTGATGTGATTTTGTGCGGCCCTGCCCCAAAGTACAGTGCTCAGAAGAAGGTACGTGCCATCACTTCCCAAGATTGTCAGGACGTGGTTGACTATTTAACACAGAACACCTCATCTCCCGCAGCCACCAGCGCTAGTACAAGCGCCACATCCGCTGCATTTGACACTTCACAGGAGTTATTTGGTGTGGAAATCACTGATTCACAGCCAATACTGCTACAACAAGATGAGGGTGTTAAGTAAGTTACACCACCTCATACGTCTGAGTTAAGTGGCGATAGTATGGACATAACGTGTGAGGAGGGGGATGATGAAGTACCTGGTGTTTGTGCAGTTTTTGAGGTGTCTGACCAAAGCAAAGCTGGGCAGGAGGATTATGATGACGATTATACGGATGCCACGTATGTTCCCAATAGAGGAGATGACCAGGGGGACAGTTCAGAGGGGGAGTCAGAGAGGAGTAGGAGGAGACAAGTCCATGAAAGAAGCAGAGGGAGCTCATCTTCAGAAACAGCTGGGGGCAGTGTCCGGCGCCATGTATCTCAAGCTATGGCCAGCCAGCCAACATGCCCTTCAACGTCAGCAGCTGATGCCACCATAGTGCCATCACCCCAGGGGGGCTCAGCGGTTTGGAAAAATTTTTACGTGTGTGTCTCAGATCGTAGCAAAGCCATCTGTTCTCTCTGCCTCCAAAAATTGAGCTGTGGAAAGGCCAACTCTCACGTAGGGACAAGTGCCTTACAAAGGCAGCTGGAGAAAAGGCACAAACAGCAATGGCAAGAACACCTGAGGATAAGCAGCACCCAAAAGACAAGTCACCCTCCGCCTCTTCTTCCTCCTTCAGGTGCAGCGTCTTCAGCCGCTTTCTCCCTTGCACCTTCACAGCCACCCTTCTCCCTCTACACCACCTCTGCCCTTGAGCGGTTCCTGCTCCTCTGCCCACAGCAGCCAGGTGTCCGTGAAGGAAGTCTTTGAGCGCAAGAAGCCAATTTCTGCCAGTCACCCTCTTGCCCGGCATCTGACAGCTGGCGTGGCGGAACTATTAGCTCACCAGCGATTACCATACAAGCTGGTGGAGTCAGAGGCTTTCCGTAAATTTGTGGCCATTGGGACACCGCAGTGGGAGATACCAGGCTGCAATTATTTTTCAAAAAAGGCCATACCCAAACTGTACCATGCAGTTGAGAGGCAAGTGGTGTCATCTCTTGCGAAGAGCGTTGGGTCAAGGGTCCACCTGACCACGGATGCCTGGTCTGCCAAGCACGGGCATGGCCGCTACATTATGTACACAGCCCATTGGGTCAACCTGGTGACTGATGGCAAGCAGGGAGTAAGTGGCTGCACAGCGGACCAACTTGTGACACATCTACGGCTTGCAGGCAGGCCTCCTGCCACCTCCCCTCCTTCTCCTCCTGCTACATCCTCTTCACTGTCATCCTCCTCCTCCTCCTTGGCTGAGTGGCAGTTCAACTCTACTGGTGCTGTCATCTCCTCCTCTCCAGCTACACATCCCCATCTCCCCAGAGCCTACGCTGCATATCAGGTACGACGGTGTCACACCACTTTAGACATGTCTTGCCTCAAAGCAAAGAAAGTCACACTGGACCAGCTATCCTGGCTGCTCTTAAAAAAGAGGTGGAGCAATGGCTGACCCCGCACCAGCTGGAGATCGGCAACGTGGTGTGTGACAACGGCAGCAATCTCCTTTCCGCTTTGAATTTGGGAAAGCTAACACATGCACCCTGCATGGCACATGTGCTGAATCTGGTCGTGCAAAGATTTGTGTCAAAGTACCCAGGATTAGGGGACGTCCTGAAGCAGGCCAGGAAGTTGTGTGGGCATTTCAGGCAGTCTTACACGGCCATGGCACGCTTTGCGGACATTCAGCGGAGAAACAACTTGCCGGTGAAACGCTTGATATGCGATAGCCCGACTCGCTGGAATTCCACCCTGCTGATGTTCTTTCGCCTGCTAGACCAGGATAAAGCCGTCACCCAGTACCTGTACAATTACAGTAGAAGGACACAATCTGGGAAGATGGGGATGTTGTGGCCCAACAACTGGACACTGATGCGAAATGCATGCAGGTTCATGCGGCCGTTCGAGGAGGTGACCAACCTGATGAGTCGCGCTGAAGGCACCATCAGCGACTTGATCCCCTACGCTTACTTCCTGGAGCGTGCCGTGCGTAGAGTGGTGGATAAAGCTGTGGAGAAGCGTGAAGAAGAACAGTTACGGCAGGAGGAGTCGTGGGAGCAATTTTCATCCGAACCAGATGTTTCCTCAACACCTGCGGCAGCACAGAGGGGGGAGGAGGAGGAAGAAGAGGAGTCAGACTCGGATGTGTTATGGATTTAACAGAGGTGCCAAAAGGATAAAAACAATATTTAAAATGTTTAAAAAATGCTTAGGAGGCAGTGGTGGACTTACCTCCCTCAAGCA
This sequence comes from Hyperolius riggenbachi, assembly GCF_040937935.1. NCBI lineage: Eukaryota > Metazoa > Chordata > Amphibia > Anura > Hyperoliidae > Hyperolius > Hyperolius riggenbachi. The sequence goes on from NC_090650.1 coordinate 352,310,107, forward strand.
GACACAAGAATGCTGTGCTATTCAACAAGGTAAATTTAATGGTACACTCCAGGGGCTTTAGTACTAAACCCCTGGAGTGTACCATTACATTTACCTTGTTGAACTGCACAGCATTCTTGTGTCTGCTTGAGGGAGGTAAGTCCACCACTGCCTCCTAAGCATTTTTTAAACATTTTAAATATTGTTTTTATCCTTTTGGTGCCTCTGTTCAATCCATAACACAGTATATATCCACCCTTGGTGGAGTGGGATACCCCTTTTTTCTTAAACGTCTACAGAGAGCGACTTCTTAGCCCCCTGAGTGGGGACAGGCCAATCTCCTCACCTGCCTATACAGTGGTTGCCTGGGGGTAACCCTGGTTTGTGAGTATATAATTTTACTCTTTCACAACATACCATTTGCCTTGACTTACTACACCATATTGTCAAAAACCTGAGCGGTTTTTGCCTTTTTCATGATTGCTAACTCAGTAAAGGACCAGCCCTTAAAGCGTTGCTATCATATAAATCCGGCATAGTGGGGTCTGCACCCTCTATAACAGTAATTATAGATTGACGGTATACCTTGAAATGAATCAGAGCACTCAGTATATGATTTTATATAAAAAATTGTATTTGCTTATAATACAGCATATATACAAAATATGAACAGTTCCAAGTAGTGTTTCCTTATAACAGTATTCCATCTCATCAAGGCTTTAGAGCCAAGCGATCATCAATCTTCTAAATACATTCAAAAAGTAATATAACAGTTGTGTTATGTAGAATAAGATCAAAAGTAGTCTCATCTGTATCAATAGCTAGTAGCTGTGTAAAACTTGTAGTAATCTTCTTAAAGAAATAGCATAAAAAATAGCTTCTAAAAAACTTCTTGTTAACATCTTAATAAAACTTAATGCTGAAAAATTAATAAAGTAAATCACCAGAATATTAAGCATATTACCCCTTCTCTGACATCTCTTCAGCATCTAGAACCACTTGTGGGAAGGTAGCTTCTGCCTCGTGTCTTCTCAGGAGATTGCTGGGCTTCTGCAAACTATGAGCTTTCAGGCCCTACTTTTATAGGGGTTGGAGGCAATATGGCTGCCTAATCTGGACTTTCCCTGAATCCCAGGCTCTGATTGGCTAAAGCTTTCGTGCGTCAATGCTTTATCATGTTTTGATTTCCTAAGTCACAATATTATTGTTTATAAATTCTTAATTACCTTATCTTGTGGGAATTAACGTCATTTGGAGTGCTTGACATTTAATTTAGGTCATTTCTGACGCACGTAATTAAAAATGGACGTCAACAGCCATCTTGTCTGTTGGCTGACCCAGACATGGAGACTAAACAATGTCATTCATGACGCATTTCTGATAAAGTGTTCGCTGCTAATTATGTTGGAATGTCATGGTACTTCTCCAGACATGAGATTGGTCAGGTTGACACTGTAACCAGACCTGTGAGAGCCTTCAGCAATTTAAGGCTTATTGAAACATACAGGGCTTCTAATATACTTATTTAAATATAAAGCTTATTATATAATTCTTCTTAAAACAATTAATCATATAAGAAATAATTGCATATTAAATCTTGATAATATAAAATCCTTTTCCATATATTTGTCTTTCTGATGAAGAAATAAATATCTAATTTCAACCGGCAGAGGTCAGGCTTTCATAACAAATAACAAACAGTATTAATAATGTTGATTTCATAAGACCGCCAGGTGGCATCATGGAATGATCTTTAACTAATTGGGAAAACAACTTCTTTGTTTAATATTTATATAACTTGTTCCCAAAACATCATGTGTTATCAGCTTTCTGAGACTAGAGCACGTCAACAATTGTCTAGCTTACAAGTTGAAACAATTTTATAAAAGTTTTACTTTCTAATCTTCCACGGGTAGACTACAGGTTTTAAATATCTTCCAGAGTAATAGATTCTATTATATAGGGTTTAACAATAACTATTCTTTTCTTTAGAAGGACTGTATTGATCATTAATATTTAGATTAATAATATCTATGTGTAATAATTATGTGCATTTATAATTGCTGCAGTAATGTGAGTTTTAAACCAGCATTCTGTCTAACACATACTGTGCAGTCTAACCTTGACATTAACAAAGAATGTTTTGGCTTCTTGTAACCAGTACATCAACAATCTTCCAGCTTGCAAGTTAAAATCTTCTAAGCTTTACAGCCTGGAATATGTTCAGATGTCACATAGCAATATTTTAAAGAAGTAACCCAACTTTACAGTTTACAATGAAATTTTGCATAGAACATTAAAACTTAAACCATACACTTATGACAGCTTTTTCCTGCATAAATAAAACCGCTAGAATTCTGACATCCCCCCTTGCAGGAAAATGATGGCAGATGATTAGCGATCTCCGTAGTTGTTATATTTCTCCGGAAGAAAAAAAATAAAAAATCTATAATCAAAATTAAAAGTAATGCAATCTTTCATTCATGCAAAACCTTGCTCATTAAGTAACGTTTTCTGCTGTGTTGCCAGCCTGACAATAAACTCAATAGTAAAAGTAATATCTTCTCCAATAAACATATTTTGCTGGTCTAGATATGGCTATAGTCTTTGTATATAACATATGTATGGATTCACCCTTAAATTTGTAGTTTCTATCACTGTGGTAGCTTGTGTAGATATGTAGGAAAATTCTAGGCAATATTTGTCACCCATTAAAACATGTGGTAAAACTTAAAGTTCAAAATGTATAAACAGGAATTATACCGTTCATGTGGCCCCTAGGTTCTTTTGAACACAATACATTCAACATTTTATTGTTAGCTTACAACAGGTTAATTAGTTAGTTGGTTAGTATTATGTATTAATACAGTTAATTACACCTTTCTTATACCACAAGGTTTCTTTCACAAATGGTATGTAATAAAATAAAGTATGTGTAGTTTACCAGCAGAATCCCCTAAAATATCATCTTTCTATTTAAATATAGATATCATATCAAAATGTAGGCATGGAAAAGTTCTTTAGCAATTCAAATTGCACGCTAATTATTTGCAGTAGCTGTTTTCAAATATAGTCTCAATAAAACATATATATTAACATCTTATTGTTGAAGTTGCTTCTCCACTTCACGTTTCCAATATTATGGAGTGATTCTCTCTCTTGGATTTATCAGGATCTTTACTGTTGAATTAAAAGTCTCTTGAAACTTATGTTGTAGACTGTCAGCATTCTTGTATGTAAATCTTGGCATGTTTATCTTCTCAAAAAGTCAAATGTGATAGATTATCTTGTAGATTAAGTTTGATATATGGTTGTTTTATTGTTAAGTACAGTCTCTTCTCACGGCAATATTTAATGTAGTTACACGCTTGATCCTGGATATGTCATGTGTAGATCTTCTCTCTGATGGAAGTAATTCTCCGCACTAATCATTCATTAGTATTGGAATCAATAGTCATTCAGAATTTTCTTTTCTGGTAACTTCTTTAACAGGTATCATATGTTTCATATAGCTTTCAGTCTCTGTAATTCTTGTATACAACATGCAGTTCTCATGATAACATGATAGCATCCCCCCTTGTGCCGCTTTATAGCAATCTAGTATCAGTCCAGTGTTTTACTAGCAGTTAAGTCTGCCACTTTAGCGCATTATTGACAGTTCAGGTTGTTTAGAACATTTCATCTGTAATATTATCAATAGTTTCGCAAATAACTCTGTTTTCTGAGTTGACTATGGCTAGTCATCTTGCATCTTTAAATCTAGTGTATAAGACAGTCTTTGCATATCATGGCACTTGAAGGCGTTTCACTCTCTTAGTTTCTTCAGTACTTCTCTTGTATATATAGGGATTAGGTATTTAATTGATATTTGAACTGTTCTTGCTCTTTAGGTCATGTAGCGGGTGTTCCTCTTGTTATGGTGCATCTTCTTTTTCCACCATCACGCAATACTAGAACCAGTCATAGGGCAATTTCATTTGTCCCAGGATGCTTTCTTGAAACTTGAAAAGGATGAGTAACAACGGTCATCTACAAGTTGTATTATTAAACGGAACGTCGTATTATTTTTATTATCAGTCGGGTTGCAATTTAGTACAGTTTCATTCACTATGCAGAGCTGTGTGCAGATTTACGATAGTCCCTTGCTGAACATATCTTTTCACCATTTAGGATATTTTCATCTCTCTTGGGATGCAAACAAATGTTAAACTGTCCTTTATTCTGGTGAATTGGATTTTCTCTTTTAATTGTCCATGTATTGCATATTTGAACGTTTCTGAAGAATATTCTTCTTAACTTCATATGAACAGTACAGTAGTGTAGGGGTTAGTGCTCTTGCCTTGCAGCGCTGGGTCTGAAAGGAATTTGTATGTGCTCTCTGTGTCTGTGTGGGTTTTCTCCGGACACTCTGGTTTCCAACTCTTATAATAGTACTGGAATGTCTTGGTTGGGCATCATCTTCAAGGATAAAGGCTGTATGAGCAAATACAGCAGTCACTCTTGTTCAGGCGCTGGGCATACTGTTGATGCATCAAGTTCAATTTATTTTGAAGTCTTCCTTGTAGTTGCAAAGTTCAGCTTTTGTAGTCATCAAATGTATCAGGTACAGCAAACCCCATTGTATGGGTTTTTTTTTGCGGATAATTGATATTGTCCTCAGCACCTTTGAGAAAAAATAAAAAGGAAGAGAAGAGAAGGGAAAAACACAAAAAGTAATATGCAACATTCTGGTGAATTTTCAGCATAAAAAAACTAAACTCACTAACTACCTTCCCACTTGTGGTTCAAAAAGAAAAATATTATTGATGCTATATGGTGCTGGGTGCATTCTTACTAGTTTGCTCTAGTGTTCAAACTTATAACATCAGGTTCCTTCTCTTCTTGCTTATGTCTTTTCTTAAGTTCATCTTAGTTTGTCTTTTAAAAATCAAAGTAGTATTATCCATTTTCTGTAAATGTTGAGATATTTCTTCTCTTTAAAAACTGTTCATGTTCTTCTTCTGAAAATAAAAAAACTTTCACCTTTAAGCTGTGTATTAAATCCATTGATAGCATATCATACATGTCTTCATTGGTTGCTTCATGTGTGTTGTGGCTTTTATCATCGCTTGATATCAGTAAGTCCTTGTCTATGTACAAAAAAATTTTCTCTTGTTATCTGTTCATCACTTTAGTAAACTGTTGTCCTCAGTGTTACACTTCTTGAATAGCGTATTCATCTTGAAACTGTTCTTCTTGAACTTCGTCAGTGAATTACCTAAGGCATGGATTTCTCTTCCAGTCTCTTGGTGTACATAACTTCATTTCTTCTTCATGTATTTAAAAAAGTCTTCATCAATCTAGGCTTCATTCTTCACATTAGGTTTTTAATCATCTTGTACATTTAATGTAGTTTAGTGCAGTCTTCTGTAGTACCAGCTTGAATGCTGTGTGTCATTATTGTGAACAGTTATCTCCTTGTTTCTCCTGTAGTATGGCTTTCTTCCTGTAACTTCTCATAAGTCTTTATTGCATCTGCTTCTGTATTTGTAGCATGTCAGTATATCGCTGCATAGGTAGAAAAATCTATATCTTCCACATTTTCTTCATATACGGAATCAAAAATAGAATATCTATGTATATTTATCAGTCTTTTTCAAAAACTTTACATTGGCTGTCTTCTTCTAAAACTGGGTGATCTTGACATCTTAGTCTTGATATCTTGATATGATGTAACAGTCTCTATTGTAGTTTCAAATGTCCATCAACGTCTTCTTTCACTCATCTTCTGGTATTTTCTATATCAAAAATCTTGTCCTCTTCTAGTTCATCAGATTTTTCTGTAAAAACGGAATATCTCCATCTTGTAATGCTCTCTCTTCACCCACCTGATAATCTCATTTATCTTTTAACCTGGTGTCTTCTTCTGTCTGGTCTTCTTTTCTTGTATTCCTTCAGGCCCACTTTTCTCTTAGTGTTGTCTCGATCTTCTCTCAGCTGGTGCGTCAACCAGTGGTTGGAGTTATTAAAGAAGTAAAAGTACGACTTAGTCCTCACACTTCTCTGGTTACTCCAGTTCCAATTGTTTCTTCTTCAGCTGTTTTCAGATCAGAGCTTCTTATAACATAGCCTCATCAAATGGCTTGTCTTCATGTTGATATCTTTGCATAGTCTTCTAGCATGTAGCTTTCATCGCTTTATCTTAGCGGGTTTCTTCTGGGTGCCTGCAAGGAATGCTTGTTTGGAGTCTTCTTTGGTTCAGACAAAGGAGATTATCTTGTGAGACTTCCAAGCTTCAATAGCAACATTTTCAATTCTTCTTTAGTGAAACCTTCTTAGTATAATGTAGTCACAAAAATAGAGTCTCTTGATGCTTCTTAATAGGATCTAGCCTCAAAAATGAGTAGAGATTTCCCCCCTTGAGGCTAGGACTATAAAAATTAAAAATCTTCTTTAACAGTCACTTCTGTATGTTCATCCGTTACATCTCAACATGGCAGCTGCTATATATGAGTCTTCATTACTCCTTTAGCTTCTCATGATAAAAAAAAATTAAAAACAAAAAAACACTTCAATCTTCACTACTTGAATCTTCACTAGTGTGTTCTTTTACTTATTGGCATAATAGCTTATTAATGTCTGTATAAAAAGACTGTAGTAGGCTTTTTTTTTTTTCTTTCTTTCTTATCTTCAACAAAAAAACTGAGAAGTCATATAAAAAAATCTTTCATTTGTAGTCTGAGAGAGAAAAAAAAAAATCAAGTGTCATATCTCTTTAAGTCTATTTCTGAATGCATGTTGTGTTGCTGCCTGTTTGGAGGATTGTCTTGTCTTCTCCTGTGTCGGCATCTGGTAGTGCTAACCACACACTAAAGATTCTTGTTCTCATAAAAAAAAAAAATTATAAAAATAAAAGCAAACATTTCTTCTTACATCTCATTTATGTCTGCTGTAACTTGTCTTGTATCTGTAGTCTTCTACATTTAAAGAGCCATACATCTTTAAAACAGGATTTTTCTCTTTTTTTTCAAAAAAGTTATTTATAGGAGCTTTTGCTTTCATCACAAAGTCTGTTCAATTCTCTAGTATAAAAAACAATGTTACTTCTCTTGATAGTAGTTCTCTTCATGTATATATAAAACAATGTTCTATGTTTGACAAAATCTGCTCTCTCATTTTTCTTTTTTCACTGAGCTTGTCTCAAAAAGTTTTCTGCACTTCTAAGGTAGCCATTTTCATAATGTATAGCTATATACTCTGCTGCAGTATGCTGCTCCAACATAATCTGCTTCATTTTGTCAGAAAAGTACATGTAGCGCTAATCCTTTTCTCAGGTTCAATAGGCCAAAGTATTTATTTTTCTTCTAAGTCTTTTCATAGACTATAAACTGAGTGTGCTCATTAGTAATTCTCTTCTATGAGATTTTTAAGCATAAGAATATCTACCTTCTTTGCTTTAGATTTTTGGATGCTTCATATTCATATCCAACTCTATATTTGAGTATAAAAGTACTTTTTTATTCTCTTATCGCGATAGAAAACTATGGTCTATATTTCCACCATAGAAAGTATACTTCAAGATAACAATCAAGATAACCATCAACTGTTGGGCGCCAACTGTCAAAAACCTGAGCGGTTTTTGCCTTTTTCATGATTGCTAACTCAGTAAAGGACCAGCCCTTAAAGCGTTGCTATCATATAAATCCGGCATAGTGGGGTCTGCACCCTCTATAACAGTAATTATAGATTGACGGTATACCTTGAAATGAATCAGAGCACTCAGTATATGATTTTATATAAAAAATTGTATTTGCTTATAATACAGCATATATACAAAATATGAACAGTTCCAAGTAGTGTTTCCTTATAACAGTATTCCATCTCATCAAGGCTTTAGAGCCAAGCGATCATCAATCTTCTAAATACATTCAAAAAGTAATATAACAGTTGTGTTATGTAGAATAAGATCAAAAGTAGTCTCATCTGTATCAATAGCTAGTAGCTGTGTAAAACTTGTAGTAATCTTCTTAAAGAAATAGCATAAAAAATAGCTTCTAAAAAACTTCTTGTTAACATCTTAATAAAACTTAATGCTGAAAAATTAATAAAGTAAATCACCAGAATATTAAGCATATTACCCCTTCTCTGACATCTCTTCAGCATCTAGAACCACTTGTGGGAAGGTAGCTTCTGCCTCGTGTCTTCTCAGGAGATTGCTGGGCTTCTGCAAACTATGAGCTTTCAGGCCCTACTTTTATAGGGGTTGGAGGCAATATGGCTGCCTAATCTGGACTTTCCCTGAATCCCAGGCTCTGATTGGCTAAAGCTTTCGTGCGTCAATGCTTTATCATGTTTTGATTTCCTAAGTCACAATATTATTGTTTATAAATTCTTAATTACCTTATCTTGTGGGAATTAACGTCATTTGGAGTGCTTGACATTTAATTTAGGTCATTTCTGACGCACGTAATTAAAAATGGACGTCAACAGCCATCTTGTCTGTTGGCTGACCCAGACATGGAGACTAAACAATGTCATTCATGACGCATTTCTGATAAAGTGTTCGCTGCTAATTATGTTGGAATGTCATGGTACTTCTCCAGACATGAGATTGGTCAGGTTGACACTGTAACCAGACCTGTGAGAGCCTTCAGCAATTTAAGGCTTATTGAAACATACAGGGCTTCTAATATACTTATTTAAATATAAAGCTTATTATATAATTCTTCTTAAAACAATTAATCATATAAGAAATAATTGCATATTAAATCTTGATAATATAAAATCCTTTTCCATATATTTGTCTTTCTGATGAAGAAATAAATATCTAATTTCAACCGGCAGAGGTCAGGCTTTCATAACAAATAACAAACAGTATTAATAATGTTGATTTCATAAGACCGCCAGGTGGCATCATGGAATGATCTTTAACTAATTGGGAAAACAACTTCTTTGTTTAATATTTATATAACTTGTTCCCAAAACATCATGTGTTATCAGCTTTCTGAGACTAGAGCACGTCAACAATTGTCTAGCTTACAAGTTGAAACAATTTTATAAAAGTTTTACTTTCTAATCTTCCACGGGTAGACTACAGGTTTTAAATATCTTCCAGAGTAATAGATTCTATTATATAGGGTTTAACAATAACTATTCTTTTCTTTAGAAGGACTGTATTGATCATTAATATTTAGATTAATAATATCTATGTGTAATAATTATGTGCATTTATAATTGCTGCAGTAATGTGAGTTTTAAACCAGCATTCTGTCTAACACATACTGTGCAGTCTAACCTTGACATTAACAAAGAATGTTTTGGCTTCTTGTAACCAGTACATCAACAATCTTCCAGCTTGCAAGTTAAAATCTTCTAAGCTTTACAGCCTGGAATATGTTCAGATGTCACATAGCAATATTTTAAAGAAGTAACCCAACTTTACAGTTTACAATGAAATTTTGCATAGAACATTAAAACTTAAACCATACACTTATGACAGCTTTTTCCTGCATAAATAAAACCGCTAGAATTCTGACAATATTGGGCTCTCGGTTCTCTTTCTTTACAGACTCGGATGATGAGGAAGGTATTTCTGTGGAGGAGGAAGAGGCGGCGGCAGAAGAACAACCGCTGCAGCCGTCACAGGGGGACGTTCCCGTGGTATTGTTCGTGGTATTGTTCGTGGCTGGGGGAGGAAGAGGACTTACGTAACATCACTCAGGAAGAGCAAGAGGAGATGGATAGTACGTCTGGATCCGACTTTGTGCAGATGGCCTCTTTCATGTTGTCCAGCCTGTTGAGGGACCCCCGTATAAAAAAAACTCAAGGGAAATGACCTGTACTGGGTGGCCATGCTACTAGACCCTCGGTACAGGCACAAAGTGGCGGACCTGTTACCAACTCAACAGAAGGCGGAAAGGATGCAGCACTTGCAGAACAAGCTGTCAATGATGCTTTACAATGCGTTTAAGGGTGATGTGACAGCACAACGCAATAAAGGTACCACTGGCAGTAATCCTCCTCCTCCCATGTCCACGCAGGCAAGGACAGGACGCTCCAGCGATCTCAAGGTGATGTCGGACATGCGGACATTCTTTAGTCCAATGCCTCACCGTAGCCCTTCCGGATCCACCCTTCACCAACGCCTGGACCGGTAGGTAGCTGACTACCTGGCCTTAAGTGTGGATGCACATACTGCGAGCAGCGACGATGAACCCTTGGTCTACTGGGTGCGCTGGCTTGACCTATGGCCAGAGCTGTCCCAATTTGCCATCCAACTTCTCTGTTGCCCTGCCACAAGCGTCCTGTCAGAAAGGACCTTCAGTGCAGCTGGAGGCATTATCACTGAGAAGAGAAGTCACCTAAGTCACGACAGTGTTCAGTACCTCACCTTTATCAAAATGAATGAGGAATGGATCACAGAGGGCTACTGCATGACCGAAGACTAAGTCAGCCCCCACACACAGCATCTCTGCCTGCAGGCCGCTTGCCTTCTCCGCCACCACCAACAGGGTCCAGGACTCTAGGCGGATTCCTGAATTTTTAAGGCCGCAGCTAGCAGCGGCCGCTACACTAATTTTTCTTGTGCGTGTACATGCCTGCCTAATTTTTCTGGCTGCACTGCGGGCGGCTGCGACAAAAAAACAAAAGGCATGTACATGTGCCCATCCCCCTTCGTGATCATTACCTTGCCGCGGTGAAGGGGCTTGCGTATCACAATGAAGCAATGACCGCCGGCTATTTGAGTGTCTCGGGTGGGCGTGGGACACAAAAGATAATAAGGTCGTTGCTTCATTGTGGTCAGACCAAATTTGATCAGCTGGACAGTCACTGTTGTTCTATCATTAAGCTACCACAGCCCGGCAACCATATGGCCTGGAAAACCGCCATGGCCTACACTCTCGCCACGGTGCGCACCAGTCCAGCACGGCCGTCACTACGCAAACAGCTGTTTGCGGTGCGTTACACAGTGAGTTTGGTGCGTTAGTGTGAAGCAGAACTCTAATTACACTCCCTGATTGATGTATACACATGCAAGATGTTTTAAAGCACTTTAGGCCTGCAATTTGTGATTTCTGCCCTAAAAACGCTGCTTTGCGTCACATCCAGATTTATCCCCATGACTTTGGGCATGTATCCCACTCCGCCATGCCCCCCTCCAGGTGTTAGACCCCTTGAAACATCTTTTCCATCACTTTTGTGGCCAGCACAATTTTTTCTATTTTTCAAAGTTCGCATCCCCATTTAAGTCTATTGCGGTTCGCGAACCTTTCCGCGAACCGAACCTTCCGCGAAGGTTCGCGAACTGGGTTCGCGAACCGAAAATCGGAGGTTCGCGACATCTCTACTCTCTACACTGGCTTTCCAAAAAAGGACTTGTACCGCCTAGAGCTGATACAGAATACTGCGGCCAGACTGTTAACCAACCAACCAACCCCGTCACTGCCACATAACGCCAGTCCCGCACTCCCTTCACTGGCTACCTATAAAATGGAGGGTCCTATTCAAGATCGGCCTACTGACATTTAAATCACTAAATAATCTGGGCCCTGGATACATGAAAGAAATGTTACAGCTGCGTAGTAATCCCTGCAATCTCAGATCCACAGGTTCTAAAGAGCTAGTCATACCCAGAGTCCACTTGGAAACTTTTGGTCCCAGAGCCTTCTGTCATGCTGCTCCTATGTTTTGGAACTCCTTACCTCAGCATATCAGGACAGCTCCATCCCTGGACGTGTTTAAATCCAGACTGAAATTTCACCTGTTCAGTTTGGCATTTGCAGAAATATAACTTTTGTTGTGTGAATACTTCATCCTACTGCCAACTGCTGATTCTGAGAGAGCCTAAGCGCTTTGAGTCCTATGGGAGAAAAGCACTATAGAAATGTTAACATATTGTATTGTATTGTATTAAATATGTAGTTTCCTTATCCAACAATGCTCCATCTTTTTGACTCTTTCAATCAGTTCTATCAGTTCTTTAATAAAGACGGGTCCTAGGGTCCCTAACCATCCTCTGGTAGGTGATCCTGTCTCCCAGAATGTCTGTCATCATAGTCTCATATTGTGACTTTGATAGAGCCACAATCCTCCCCCCTCCCCCTTCTTATCTGCAGGCTTTATTATAACATCCTTTTTTTCTCCCATCTCTTGAATCACAATCTGTGTAATATTTCTTATTGGTTTTGTTTTTAATTTTTGTAGATCTTTATCAATAAGCTTGTTAAAAATTTCTATCTCATGATGGTTGTTATTTAGGGGGGGGGGGAGGGGGGAGGGGTTAAAGGTTGATTAATTTTTTAAGTTCGCTAATAAGCAATGTTCGACTTAAACTTGTATCTACTGTACTTGTTGTGGGGGCAGTATTGCTCGAGAAATATTTTTTCAAATGCAGTTTCCTCACAAATTTTTGTGCATCAATGTACAGTGGTGTGAAAAACTATTTGCCCCTTCCTGATTTCTTATTCTTTTGCATGTTTGTCACACTTAAATGTTCCTGCTCATCAAAAACCGTTAACTATTAGTCCATGATAACATAATTGAACACAAAATGCAGTTTTAAGTGATGTTTTTTATTATTTAGTGAGAAAAAAAACTCAAAACCTACATGGCCCTGTGTGAAAAAGAAATTGCCCCCTGAACCTAATAACTGGTTGGGCCACCCTTAGCAGCAATAACTGCAATCAAGCGTTTGAGATAACTTGCAATGAGTCTTTTACAGCACTCTGGAGGAATTTTGGCCCACTCATCTTTGCAGAATTGTTGTAATTCAGCTTTATTTGAGGGTTTTCTAGCATGAACTGCCTTTTTAAGGTCATGCCACAACATCTCAATAGGATTCAGGTCAGGACTTTGATTAGGCCACTCCAAAGTCTTCATTTTGTTTTTCTTCAGCCATTCAGAGGTGGATTTGTGTTTTGGGTTATTGTCCTGCTGCAGCACCCAAGATCGCTTCAGCTTGAGTTGACGAACAGATGGCCGGACATTCTCCTTCAGGATTTTTTGGTAGACAGTAGAATTCATGGTTCCATCTATCACAGCAAGCCTTCTAGGTCCTCAAGCAGCAAAACAACCCCAGACCATCACACTACCACCACCATATTTTACTATTGGTATGATGTTCTTTTGCTGAAATGCTGTGTTACTTCTATGCCAGATGTAACGGGACACGCACCTTCCAAAAAGTTCAACTTTTGTCTCATCGGTCCACAAGGTATTTTCCCAAAAGTCTTGGCAATCATTGAGATGTTTTTTAGCAAAATTGAGACAAGCCTTAATGTTCTTTTTGCTAAAAAGTGGTTTGCGCCTTGGATATCTGCCATGCAGTCCGTTTTTGCCCAGTCTCTTTCTTATGGTGGAGTTGTGAACACTGGAAAGTAGAAACATTAAATAATTATTGGTATGCACACCATCAAAAGTAGCACGTGAATATGGAACGCAAGAGGGTGCTCAGTCGGTAAACCAGACCTAACACTAGGTCTTACAAAATCCTTATATAAGAAATAACTGGCACACCACGCAGTTGGAATGCTTAATTTGTGGTTATATTATAAGCATAAGAACAATATGCGCATAAATTATAAACAATAGGCTTTCAAACAGACAATGACTAGCCCAAAATGTGGCACAATGTGTTAAACAAAATACACAATACACAATACAGGCATTTACAGCAAGCGCGATCAAAAAAGGACAATCAAATGCATATGAGCTAACTGCTGCCTGAATGAGCAAACAAATGTCAGTAGCAGGTGTCTGCCCAGCGGCAGACCACTATAGGACACAACTGGCAGCGTTATGGGAAAGACAGAGATTGTCAATGTGCAAAGTAAATTAGGGTAATTTACTTTGCACAGTGACAATCTCTGTCTTTCCCATTTGATTGTCCTTTTTTGATCCCGCTTGCTAAATGCCTGTATTGTGTATTGTGTATTTTGTTTAACACATTGTGCCACATTTTGGGCTAGTCATTGTCTGTTTGAAAGCCCCTTGTTTATAATTTATGCGCATATTGTTCTTATGCTTATAATATAACCACAAATTAAGCATTCCAACTGCGTGGTGTGCCAGTTATTTCTTATATAGGGAGTCGTGAACACTGACCTTCATTGAGGCAAGTGAGGCCTGCAGTTCTTTAGATGTTGTCCTGGGGTCTTTTGTGGCCTCTCGGATGAGTTTTCTCTGCGCTCTTGGGGTAATTTTGGTCGGCCGGCCACTCCTGGGAAGGTTCATCACTGTTCCATGTTTTTGCCATGTGTGGATAATGGCTCTCACTGTGGTTCGCTGGAGTCCCAAAGCTTTAGAAATGGCTTTATAACCTTTACCAGACTGATAGATCTCAATTACAGTACTTTTGTTCTCATTTGTTCCTGAATTTCTTTGGATCTTGGCATGATGTCTAGCTTTTGAGGTGCTTTTGGTCTACTTCTCTGTGTCAGATAGCTCCTATTTAAGTGATTTCTTGATTGAAACAGGTGTGGCAGTAATCAGGCCTGGGGGTGACTACAGAAATTGAACTCAGGTGTGATAAACCACAGTTAAGTTATTTTTTAACAAGGGGGGCAATCACTTTTTCACACAGGGCCTTGTAGATTTCGAGTTTTTTTTTCTCACTAAATAATAAAAATCATCATTTAAAACTGCATTTTGTGTTCAATGATGTTATCTTGGACTAATAGTTAACGGTTTTTGATGAGTAGAAACATTTAAGTGTGACAAACATGCAAAAGAATAAGAAATCAGGAAGGGGGCAAATAGTTTTTCACACCACTGTATGTCTTAGTTTTATTCAGGGGTTTGTTGGGAGCAAACTTCAGTCCCTTATCTAGCAGTGCTATTTCTTTTGGTTCTAACTTCACATTGCTGAGGTTAAAGATTCCCCCTCCCCCCACTCCCCTTTCCTTTCTTTTTTGCTTATACTGCTTCCTGCTCCCTGCTCTGCATCCTCTTTGTCTTGTTTTTTTTTGTTTTTCTCTTGGTGGATTTCCAGGGCCTAAAAAATGTGGTTCAGTGGCACTATTGGGGGTCTTGGGGTTCTAATAACGATATGGTTGGGATGGAGTTTAATAGAGAATATTTGTTATAGGTCGGGATATAGTAAGAAGGTTGGGGTCTCCAGCCCTTCCTATGATACTTTTTGGGGTAGGAAAAAACAGGAGAGTGTGGTCCATAACCAGGGTGAGGACTCAGAGGTCTGGGAAAGTTGTGTAGTGGTTTGGGTGAATACTGTGAGGGATATTGGGGTGTGTTGTGATGGACTGGTGGGTTGTAAGCTGGATAGTTTGGTTTAGGATACTTGGGATATTTAGGTTTCATAGGATGGAAATGTTCTTGTGGGAATTTACGTTGGCCTTTTGGAGTTGCTCTTTCAATATAGGCGGGGCCCTATCTTCTTTTGACGATGGATTTGGAACCTTAGGGATATCATCTGACTTTTTTGTATCTTCCGGTTTGTCTTTTGGATTAATGTTCTTTCCTGACTGCCATTTATATGCTACTTTCTGTTTATAGTCAGTACGATCCCTAACGTACTTTTTCTGTTTTTATTTTAATGTCTTTATCCACTCCTTTTAGATAATACTTTAAGTCTGCACATAATTTCTGATAATCATCGAATCCTTTATATGGCTCCATTTCCTTGAGTATTTCATCTATCTTTTTATTCATTTCAATCAAATGTCTCCTCTTACCCTTTAACAGGACAACAATGAGTTCTCTAACACATTTATTTAGAAACTCTAGCTATTCTTCATCTGAGATACAGTCTCTCTCCTGCTAGTTGGGTACAAAGTCCCACCTGAGCCTTTTTGGGATTACCCCTTCTTTACTTTGTCTTTCTAGGGAAACTATGTTCCACCATAATGCCAACTTTTTCTCACAAGTAAAACAGAGGTACTGGAATTGTGAATCCAAACAGTCCTCTAACTTTTCTTCATATTTCTGTTCGAAAACTTGCTCCAAATCAATATCACATTTTCTAAAAAGTCAAATACATCCAGAGCCGGGACAAGGTCCTTCAGCACCCAAGGCTGAGACACCAAAGTGCGCCCCCCCATCCCTCCCACCCCAGCCTTCACACAGTGATTGCTATTAGACCAATAGGTGGCCCAGGGCCCTCAACCTCCCCAGCACCTTAATCTCTAGTTATATGGCTTGCATTCACTGTCATGTATCCCCTTTTCTTATTTCTTTCTGCTTCAAACACTATTGGGAATGACAGCTGAATGAATTGTGCATCCCCTCCTACACTGTGCCCTGAGGCTGGAGCCTCTCCAGCCTCTGCCTCGGCCCAGCCCTGAATACATCCATTCTGACCTGTCTTCAGCAAACCGGGGAAAAGAACAGCCTCCCCGTAGGAAGAAATCTCAACACAGTAGAAGATTTAGAGGTGCCCCAGTGTGCACAATTTACATGTTCAATGGAAAGCACGGCTGCAGTGCCAGGAATGTCCTTCCACTTCACCAATGAGCAGTATGAAATATACACTCACCTAAAGGATTATTAGGAACACCATACTAATACGGTGTTTGACCCCCTTTCGCCTTCAGAACTGCCTTAATTCTACGTGACATGGATTGAACAAGGTGCTGAAAGCATTCTTTAGAAAAGTTGGCCCATATTGACAGAATAGTATCTTGCAGTTGATGGAGATTTGTGGAATGCACATCCAGGGCATGAAGCTCCCGTTCCATCACATCCCAAAGATGCTCTATTGGGTTGAGATCTGGTGACTGTTAGGGCCATTTTAGTACAGTGAACTCATTGTCATGTTCAAGAAACCAAGTTGAAATGATTCAAGCTTTGTGACATGGTGCATTATCCTGCTGGAAGTAGTCACCAGAGAATGGGTACATGGTGGTCATGAAGGGATGGACATGGTCAGAAACAATGCTCAGGTAACCCGTGGCATTTAAACGATGCCCAATTGGCACTAAGGGGCCTAAAGTGTGCCAAGAAAACATCCCCCACTCCATTACACCACCACCACCAACACCATTACACCACCAACAACAACAAGGCATGATGGATCCATTTTCTCATTCTGTTTAAGCCAAATTCTGACTTTATCGAGACTCATCAGACCAAGCAACATTTTCCAGCCTTCAACTGTCCAATTTTGGTGAGCTCGTGCAAATTGTAGCCCTTTTTTTTTACTATTTGTAGTGGAGAGGAGTGGTACCCGGTGGGGTCTTCTGCTGTTGTAGCCAATCCGCCTCAAGGTTGTGGCTTCACAAATGCTTTGCTGCATACCTCGGTTGTAACAATGGTTATTTCAGTCAACGTTGCTCTTCTATCAGCTTGAATCAGTCGGCCCATTCTCCTCTGACCTCTAGCATCAGCAAGTCATTTTCGCCCCCCAGGACTGCCGCATACTTGATGTTTTTCCCTTTTCACACCATTCTTTGTATACCCTAGAAATGGTTGTGCATGAAAATCTCAGTAACTGAGCAGATTGTGAAATACTCAGAACGGCCTGTCTGGCACCAACACCCATGCCATGCTCAAAATTGCTTAAATCACCTTTCTTTCCCATTCTGACATTCAGTTTGGAGATCAGGAGATTGTCTTGACCAGGGCCACACCCCTAAATGAATTGAAGCAACTGCCATGTGATTGGTTGATTAGATAATTGCATTAATGAGAGATTTAACAGGTGTTCCTAATAATCCTTTAGGTGAGTGTATGCCACAGCACTAGGTGATCCAATATGATAAGGCAAACATTAGATGTAATTCTCCTCCAGAGCTACCTTTCTTCAGATATCCAAACCTGCATCAGAACACAGGTAAATGAAATCTGGGCACCAGCCAGCAAATAATGTTTAAATCACACCTTTAATTCATCCTAAGGAATTCCAGACAGTAATAAAGTGTAGGCCTGACAGCCGTTTCGCAGGAGCACCTGCTTCTTCAGAGGCAACTCTGAAGAAGCAGGTGCTCCTGTGAAACGGCTGTCAGGCCAACACTTTATAACTGTCTGGAATTCCTTGGGATGAATTAAAGGTGTGATTGAAGCATTATTTGCTGGCTGGTGCCCGGATTTAATTTACCTGTGTTCTGATGCATATTACCTTCTTTGCCTGGAGGCACCCCCATATACACCTGTTACCCCTTGGATCTGTCTGTCTGTCTGTGCATCTAGCGCCAATGTTATTTGTACTCTTTTCCTGTGAGATATCCAAACCTGTAGGTGCAAACTCTGTGCACAGGAAGATAAAAAGAGGGATGCTCTCAGTGGATTTGTCAAATATTCCTTTTATTCAGCATAAAACATTGGTTAAAATGCAGCAAGATCCACTTAGATCTAGAGGGTCCTATGCCAGTTAGGACCCTCTCCGGTAACAGCACTTCCCACTTCAGTGGTACTACAAATGGATACTTGCATTGACAACTTTGCACGCTCTCGTCCTGACTAGTTTCGCCCTTCCGCCGTCATCAGGGGATACAAGAGCGAACGGCATATGTCTAATATATACTTACACGTACATACTTACCTCGTGTGTAGTCTACTCCTCAATCTCTTTCTCCTCTCCTGTGTCCCATTTGTCCACTGTGATCAATGGAATTCTAAGTCCTAATTCTACGTCCTAACAGCTTCCTGGTCAGCACACTGTTAAACTGTAATATCCCCACTTGAGCCATAGGGAAACATGGACATTACCTTTTACATTCAGTTGTAACTGACAACAACTGGTATATATCAGTTCTGACAAAATATTGTTAGAACTAGAAGGGATCACTGTAAGAAGAAAGTGGTAAGCTTCTGAGAGGAACTGCCAGTGAGGTTAGTATGTAATATTCATTTGCAGCTACAGTATGTCATGTGTTTATTTTAAATAATTTTACTCACTTCAGGTTCCCTTTAAAGAGCTAGTAAACAAAACAACACAAATTATCAACTATGTAAAATGGTTTAACCACTTTACCCCCGCCCGTACGAATTTCTCCATCCCTTTTTTCATCCTTTAACCCCCAGGGAAGGAGAAATCCGTCCTTTCCGCGCTCCCGCCGCTGCCCGCGCTCCCGCTTGCTCTAGCGCGCACTCCCACCGGTAAACACGCCGCCCGCCGCTCGCCCGGAAATCAATGAACGGAAAAATCCATTCCCGTTCGTTGATCTAAGCCCCGCAATGATCCGCTGCTGCTCCGCTGAGCAGCGCGATCATTGTGAAAAAAAAAAAAAACTCTCAGCCTCCTAGTACTTCCTGCAAGGGTCAAGAAGGACGCTTGCAGGTTGTATTGAACAAAATGTTACTGTTGCCATCTTGTGGTCAAATAGTAAATTACACCCTAAACATTTTTTACATAGAAATAAATTAGTGTTACACAAAAAAATTAACTCCTTACCTCCCACACTCCCCAAGTTTTTTTTTTGTAATTAAAAAAAAAATAAAAAAATTTACAATAAAAAAAAATACATAAATAGTTACCTTAGGGACTGAACTTTTTAAATATTTATGTCAAGAGGGTATAACACTGTTACTTTATGAACTATGGGCTTGTAATTAGGGATGGACGCAAAACTGAAAAAAATGCACCTTTATTTCCAATTAAAATATTGGCACCAAACATTGTGATAGGGACATAAATTAAATGGTTTCATATCCGGGACAAATAGGCAAATACATTTAATGGGTTTTAATTACAGTAGCATGCATTATTTAAAAACCATAAAGGCCGAAAACTGAAAAATAATAATTTTTTTCCCACACTTTTTCCTATTTTCCCATTAAAACACATTCAGAATAAAATAATTCTTGGCATAATGTCCCACCTAAAGAAAGCCTAATTGGTGGCAAAAAAAACAAGATATAGTTCATTTCATTGCGATAAGTAATGATAAAGTTATAGACGAATGAATGGAAGGAGCGCTGAAAGGTGAAAATTGCTCTGGTGGTCAAGGGGTAAAACCCCTCAGTTGGGAAGTGGTTAATACTGCAAGTAAAATTACACGTGTCCGTGTTTTCACACTGTATGATGGGGTGAAAAAAATGTTGTACTTGTTTATTAGGACATAAACACAAAAAGCTGAAAATGCTTTTTTTATCATTTGTAAGAACTGTTTTACATGAGGAAAAATTTTATTGACTATATTAAGGGATTCTCCTAAAACAAAATGAATAAAAACAAAACAAAAAAAGTAGCATTTCCGCATTTTGTCCAGTAGGTGGAGTGGGAGCACACATAATGTGAGCACATCAAGCCTGCAGCATTGCATTGCAGTGTTCAGATCTGTATTTGGTTACAATTAATCACTGTATCCTAATTTTAGATTCACTCCTCTTCTGTAAATAAAAACAATAACAAGCACCACATTATGGAATCAAGGCCTTGTATTATCAAGCAAGAGGAAAATCTATTCGAGTAACTCAGCAGCAGTAACCTAAAGATTACCTTTTGGACAGAGCTACCCAGAATTCATGATGCATGTAGAGTATTGTGTACATTCCTCCACTTCATTTTAGCACAACAAGCTGTTAATATATGAGCTACTTTAACAGGCTCACAATAGGACGGAATGTCACAGATGGTCAAGCAGCTGAAGATTTCATACTGCCCACAGGCCGCTTACCATCCTGTTATGCAGGGAAACAAGATTGTGGAACAGATGTAGGACCATTTGTATTATAAGAGTTTTATTACAAATAAAACCAAACTCTTGAAAAATCATGGATTTGTTATTAAATTACATTTTCAGGGATAAAAGAATAATCCAACTCATCACACTCTCTGCAGATTTTTTTTTTTTTTTTTGCCAGGGGAGGGGGGCGGGGGTTGATTATTTATTATAATTTTAATTACATGTTCTGTGCAGAAAATGTTTTTATAATGTTTTGCTATTTATGGCTCTATTTAAGGAGCACATCTGTGTCCAAATCTTTGTGCAATAAATAAAATGTCTCGGACACTACAGCAAAAGGTGTATTATACCATTCATTGTTTAGAATTCTTTTTGGGGTTGTGTGTTGAGTTTGTTCCCATTTTTTACTTAAAATAGTGTGGCCCATACAGGGCTGTGGAGTCGAGGAGACATTTTAGCAATTTTAAGTACCTGGAGTTGGAGTCGGTGGTTTCATAAAACTGAGGAGTCGGAGTTGGATGGTTTTTGTTCCAACTCCACAACCCTGGTAAGTATTAGACTAAGGAGTCGAAGTCGAGGAGTCAGAGCAATTGTGGGTACCTGGAGCCGGAGTTGTGGTTTCATAAACTCGGGAGTCAATGTTGGAGTTGGAGTCAAATGATTTTTGTACCAACTCCACAGCCCTGAGCCCATATCCTATTATTTTTTACTTTTTCTCCTGTTTTCTTCTAGGAGATATTTTTTAATCTTCTGTTTAAAATAACTTTTCAGCATTCTGCTATTAAAAAAAAACACCAAAAGTAGGTGACAAGTACTGTCTAAATTATTCTGATATTTTCTTGATTGCTGTTGGCTTAAAGCGGATCCGAGATGAAAAACTAACTATAACAAGTAACTTGTCTATATATCTTATCTAAAGTTTAGATAGTTTACACAGCAAATATAGCTGCAAACAGCT
This sequence comes from Hyperolius riggenbachi, assembly GCF_040937935.1. NCBI lineage: Eukaryota > Metazoa > Chordata > Amphibia > Anura > Hyperoliidae > Hyperolius > Hyperolius riggenbachi. Next base: position 352,331,602 of record NC_090650.1, read on the forward strand.
TTAACAGAAAATGATTATTTCTTCCTGTGATACAATGACAGCAGCCATGTTGTTTGTAAACATTACACAGAGGCAGGCTTATCAGTATCTTGATCACTAAACCTGTGAAAAAAAACCTCCTCCCCCTCCTCCCCTATGCCTCTGAAATCAATGGCTAGTAACACTTCCTCCTCCCGCTGCCCAGATTGAGCTCCCATGAGCCCTTGCTACTGCCAAGGCTATCTGAAAACCTGTGGGCGTGTCTTTTTTAGTTTATAGGGAATTAGAGTATTAAAACAAAACAGTTTTTGGCTTGAGGAATGCCCAATAAACAATAGGAAAGGAACACAATTATGCAATGAGTAAAAGTTCACCTCGGATCCACTTTAAAGGGATTTTACACTAAAGTGAGAAAATAGTGCAGTTTCTTAGTAAAGCAGAGAAGCTGTGCACAGGATCCACTGTATCAGCCCACTGGAGTGCTCTAAGCCCAAGTTAAAGTCCATCAAAGTAGATATAAAAGAGCAAGTGGCTCAGTACATCCAGTACAAAACATCAATTTTATTTCAGAACCTAAAAATACTCATATACAATATAATGGACAGTCCGCAATGGAGAGAGAGGGTACAGCATGCTAAGGGTCAAACCTTAGCGTGCTGCACCCTCTCTCTCCATTGCGGACTGTCCGTTGTATTGTATGTGAGTCTTTTGTTAAAGGTTCTGAAATAAAATTGGCATTTTATACTGGATGTGCCCAGTCACTTGCTCTTTTATATCTACTTTGAGAAAATAGTACAGTAAATGTTTTTAATCTGCTGGTTCTTACCTGTTATCGGCAGATCTTGGACTAGTCCTTATCATCATGAGGGTACACCTAAAGATTTATTTTATTCTTTTAAAAGCACTACCTGGCACCGAAGTCCCTCTTGGGGAGATTTATTAGTATAAAACCTGAGGAGAAGAGCTAAGATACAGTATATCAGATTGAATACTTACTGCAAGTGACAGCTACATAGAATGTAATGTACACTGCATTTTACTCTGCAACAAATGAACATCTTATATGTATGTATACATATGTAATTGAAATGTTACCATTTTCATCACGGTGCCCCTTTTTAAAGCTAAACTTAAAACAAGACACAAAAAGTCCAAAACATTGCTTGCATAAAGAGTGCTGTGTGTACTTTTGAAATGCACATCACACTTTTGTGTAGACACTACTGCTATGGCTTTCAAATAAAAAAGAAAAATTTAATGTGAATAAAATATCAGGTCAAGTAAAAAGATAAGTAATACAATAATAAAACATTATAAGAAGCTTAAAGGACTCACGAGACCAAAACATAAATGTAGTTTTACTTACCTGGAGCTTCTTACAACCCCCCATAGTCATTTGGGTCCCTCACCACAGCTCCTGTGCTCTCCAGGATCCCGCTGGAAGCCTGTAAGCATTGGCGACCCCGATAGGTCTGTGCCTTCCACGCATGCAGGGACATGTGCCTGCCCCATGCGAGAAAGCACGCACATTACTATGAGCAGCCTGCACCTGCACAATACACGCCAATGACGCCCATGCATGCGCAGTAAGTTCTGACCCATCTGGGGTCGGTGATCCTTACAGGCTGCCAGCGGGATCCTGTCCTGATCTGTACCTAGAAAATCCAAGTACGGCTAGCACACCAATGTAAATATTCCAGGAAATGTATTCCTTATTGCATGTGCAACGTATATGTTGCACATTCAATAAGGAATACATTTCCTGGAATATGTACATTGGTGTGCTAGCCGTACTTGGATTTTCGACATGGACTGATGTTGCTTTTGCATCTAGGCTAATCACCCAAACTACCCACGGTAAGGTGTGCCTCTCCAATACCTGATATCGCACTGATCTGTAGCAAGGGACACAAATGACTTCTAGGGGCTGTAAAATTACATTTATGTTTAGCCTCATGAGTCCTTTCAAACCTTAATACATACAGAATATCAGGTGCATAGCAATAGGGGATGCAGAGGTCTCAACCGCATCGGCCCCCTTGGGCCAAAGGGGCCTTCCCTCAACTTCAGTATTAGCTTTCTATTGGTCCTGCGCTCATAATAATCACTTCTATAGATACTTTGAATAGTGGTAATCATTAACAAAGTGCTCCCCATTCCCTCCTTGCACCTCTGACACTGTAGTTGCCATTGGCAGGTTTTGGTGTGCCATATTAATTGTTATGTATAGAGTGCTTGTGGGGCCCCAATGTAAAATTTGCATCGGAACCCACAGCTCCTTAGCTACGCCACTGCAGAATATCATAGCTTGTCTTACAGTGTAGAAGATAAAAGACCTATGTAACAATGACCTACCTATATGGTAAATCTGCAACATAGTGTGTTCGCCGTTCTGCAATGGAACCTGAAAAGCTAATCTGGTGAAGCACTAGAATGACTAGTAAGTGATATGTTACCATGCACTATATTTCTGCATTCAACAGTTTTCACGTAAGCTTTCAAAAAAAGAAGATGATGATGTATGACAGATACTTGTGACCATGTTGTTATTATTATGCATCATGGACCTAATGTATGCTTTAGTAATTACTCTGAGACATGCAGAGGTCAGTCAGTTTACAGCAATTAATTATGTTTTCAGTAGTTAACACATTCTGTTCTCAGTCATTATGCTTAATTGTTAAACACTGTTTCTTCCAATATTTCCCCTTTTCCTTAATATAAATTAAACTTTGCAAAAAAGGAGTCATTTGCAAGAATTCAGCTTTACAGCTAAATGGATCATTTTATGCCTCTAAAAGCCAGACATGCATTCGGAACCAATGGCATAGAGTGCGCCTATAGTTTAAGTTTTTCAGAGCCATACCAATCCAACATGCAATACAGTTGTCTCAGAATGTCTGATCCTCACCAGTGCATGGCATGGATTGCTATGGCTCCATGAGATGGAATGTCATGTTATGTATGTTGGATTGGAGTGGCTCTTTACAATGTATAAACTATAGCATCACTGTAAACCAGCAGTTCTGGATGTGTACCTGGCCTGGCTTTTAGGGACAAGTGTCAATTTGCATATTTTCCAAGTGATGCATCATGGGAGATTTTTTAGTTCACATAAAGCTGATTATTGAAATTACCTTTTGTTTTAAGAAGGCAAACCTGTACTTAACTTGCTACTGGTTATTACTTGTCACGTCTGTAACCAAACATGTACAGTATCATCGGCCAAACATAAATTAGCCATTCCCATCCCGATATAAGGCACAAAAAGGGCTGGTCCGCCACACTGTCTTATGTCATTACTGAGAGAAGTTAGGTGGAGTACAGCTTTTCTGTTGTCTTGGTTTTGGGTTATGCTGCCTGTTTATTATAATTGGTGGTTATCCCTGCTTATTTATAATTATTGTGGAAAAAAGTACATCCACTGTCTATTTTAGTGTGTCTTGTTTGAGTGGTAAATAGGGCTTAATCTTCTTCCTTTAGTGCCTAAAGATTCCCTTGGTGTTCTAAATTCCTAACAACACCCTTGAGTTTGGGGTCTTCTTTGTTGTATGCTTTGTTCTTTCAACGTGTGGCATGATGTTGCTACACACGTGTGTATGTGTATATATGTGTGTGTGTGTGTATGTGTGTGTGTGAGAGAGATAGATTGCAATCCTTTTGTAAAGTACAAGTACAACCCACCAATGCTGTAATCCATGTGGGATGGTATTGGTCAGGGGGAGGGGGTATTGGTCAGGGGGAGGGACCTCATGCTCACTGGGTCATGCCTTCTACTCATCCATAATGTGTGAAGAATCAAAAGGTTGAAAAGGCTTGGAGGCCCCTACTGACTGGATAGTGTAATGGTTAAGGGCTCTGCCTCTGATACAGGAGACCTGGGTTCGAATCTTGGCTCTGCCTGTTCAGTAAGCCAGCACCTATTCAGTAGGAGACCTTGGGCAAGTCTCCCTAACACTGCTACTGCCTATAGAGCGCGTCCTAGTGGCTGCAGCTCTGGCGCTTTGAGTCCACCAGGAGAAAAGTGCGATATAAATGTTCTGTGTTTGTTTGTTTTTGTTTTGTCATGTTTTACAAAGTCCTACTTTTTACATTGCACATATCTGCACACATTAAAAAAAAACTGTTCACTAGGCATCACACTGTTTAACTGCAGGGAATATTATTATTCACTGGTGTGGGCCGCCTGCAAATGAAGCAGTATAATGGCTAGTCATAATGAATACATAAAGCGGTACATATACTGTATATTATTGATAGTTAAGACAGAAGCCTGTACATATGATAATGAATACGTATACCTGTACATATATACTTATTTCAACAGAGCCTAATTTTCAGAGAGACATGAGAGTCTGTCATTCTTTGCAATTTATGGGTCTATTGTGTCCGGGGCAGGATGCAATCTCACCTCAACCAAAGATTACGGTTAGAGCAACAGGCTCAAGCTAAGTACACATGGTCCAACCTACAGCCTGATTATCATCTGACTTTAGTCTGTCGGATGATAGTCAGGCATGTGTACACATACAAACATCTTGATGAGCAATTAATAATAGGCGGTTTGCCCAATCCAACTGTTGGATCTATGTTGGTCTGATATTATGCAGTTGGTGCGCAGTTGGTGCGTTGTTTGAAAGACTTGTACTTGTTTTTTTTGCGTACCCACGGTACTGTACCCAAGAGAAAAATTAGCTTCATTGAAGCACTCCCATCATTGGGTTTGGTTCGCATCACCGTTCGATTTTCCTTATTCTTTATTTTCTTTCCTTTTATTATTATTAATTCTTGTAATTAAAGCATCAATAAGGGTAATAATAAATCCAAACCAAATATCTACAAATAGGTAATTTATATACTCTACATGCAGATTATAAATTATGCATTCTGCCCCCAACCCAAATTTTTCTCCCCTTGGCCCCTACGCAGTACCCTTCCTCACCCGAGTTCTCCCCAAACTTCTCAACGAATCAGCTTGTACCTCAACCCAAGTCTAAATTTCAATCTTCACCCCACCCCCACCTAACAACCTTTCCACAATAGAATACCCAAGTAATGTCCCAAATTGGAGGTGAGGGTTCTTCTCATAAAAAGGGGCTTGGGTGAAAAAGTGAATCTGCGCACGAAACCTTGTTGTACTTGTTTTGAATGTGTAGTCATCAGTCCTCTTAAGCCACATACAAACGCTGAACAAAAGTCTTTTAAATGCATGTTTACCAGACAACTTGAAGAAGTCGGACAACTTTTGTCAAGTAAAAGACGTGTAAACAAAAAGGCGTTATCACTGATTGGAGGCAACCAATGACTGATAAGACGCAGCTCAAGTCAATCCAATTGTTACAAAGGGTTAACACAGGCCTAAAAGCCCCATCTACACGATATGATTCTTTGTGCAATTTGATTACGATTCTATTTACGATCCGATTAAATCTGACATGTCCGATCAGGATTTGATTCGATTCAATCGACTCCCGATCGGACATGTCGGATTTAATCGGATCGTAAATAGAATCATAATCGAATCGCACCAAGAATCGTATCGTGTAGATTGGGCTTTAGATTGACTTGAGCTGCCAGAAGAGGTGTAACTAGGGGGAGCAGCCCCTGTAACACAGGGGGACCCAGAGGTGTGAGTGTGTAGGGGGAGGGCGGCAACTGCCAACCTTCCCTTTCGCTGATATTCCAGATCAGGGGTTTTGTGGCTACACTTGTTATGGGTGTGAAGATCCTGATGGCCACATTCGCTTTATGAGCTTTGTGAGATGGGCCCCCAGGCTGTGAGGGTCACCAAGAGGAGGCAAAGGAAGGGTTGGGAACATTAAGGTGACCCATCACAGTTTTGCATGATTTGTAGTTACACCACTGCCTGCAAGTATTGAGGTACTCTCGATGATTAAAAGGAAATTTAATGGTAAAATACAAAGCTTGGAATCAGTGTCCTCAGAAATGACAGAACAAATGCAAATGATTCAATGTCCTGAACCCATTCATGTTTTTGTTTGGCTGAGTGTTGGCTTTCACCTCCATATCCTCTGTGTGGCCCCAGCTACCCCAGTCTAGGATAAATACAGGTTAAAACACCCTGAGAATTAAATGCCAACATATCACTTTATTGAATATTGAAGTGTCCCATGATGGATTTATCTTGATAAACTTCTGTGGTTAAAAAGATTATTTAATAATCAGGGATGGTCAATGAGATCTAAATAATGTCGAGTTTATTCGGTATTATGCACATTTTGTATACAAATTTATGCAGCTTGAAAATGAACTAATAAAATCCAGGTGCATATTGTTTCGGCGCTGCTCAGTTCGGCGCGGTGAGAGCCAAATGACGGCTCTCACCTCTGCCGCTAAACTCCAAAGCGGCGTTAAAAATTATTCCCCCTCCGAGTTGTCGTAACTCGGAGGGAGATATAATTCGGGATCTGGCAGCCGCCAGAGCCCCGAATTACCGCTACGCACCCCGCGCAGCATAGCATTGCTGCTATGCGGCGCCCAGTTTCAGCGCTCGGCTCTGAGAGCTGCGCACCAAAATAAGCTGATCCCGTTAAATCCTGTGGAGGTAAAATTTGATTGGTGCATTTTCAAGCTGCGTAAATTTGCATACAACATTTGCATAATCCTACATCAACTCAAAATGATTTGCATCTCATTGACCATCCCTATTAATAATTGCACATAATAATTGGGAATTGCACATCTCATTCCCTCTTAGTGCTGTTATGATTGTGACAGCAGTATACAGAAACAGCAAGCTACAAGGGCTCGTTCACACTAGAGGTGCTTTTGGACTTTTTTAAGCACTAATGATTTTTCAAAAGCGCCATAAAAGCGGCTACACCATGCTTTCCTATGGTGTAGTTCAGGTTAGGCGTTCCGTGCGCTGTCAATTCACATAAGCGCTGCATGGACCATTTTGAGGGTGATTTGCCCTGAATGGAAGGTATAGGTAAAAATGCAAAACGCTCATAAAATCGCTTTGTGCAGAGATTGTGTTCCCGTTTTTAAGAATAAATATGTTGTATTTACTATTTTCTGGATCAAAGAGTTCACTTCCTGTCTTGCGTCAGGGAGCGAATTCAAAAAACGCTCTGGAAAAGTGCTTAGAAAATCTCTTTTAACAAAAACGCATCACCCACCCAAGCGGTGGTAAAGGAAAAAAAATGCCTCAAAGAACTGCAAACGCGAATGGACACGCTATCGGAACGCAATGGGAATGAGGCCTCACATTGCAGTACCAAAAGCTATGCCCGACTGCTATTGCAGACCCTCTTGGCTCCAGTAAAATGAATAGACAAACACAGTGCATTGGTCCCTATTCATCATCAGCCATCTGCTCATTTAGCAGACCATCTGCATATTTCTCAGATAAATGTGCCGCATCCAGGTAGTGCAAAGTGCAGAAAATACATTTTCCACAGCATTATTCATGCAGATGCATGTTCTAGTGTAGTGTGTTGAAGGTAAGACTAAGGCCAGGCACCCACGACAGATCGCTAATTGCAATCGTTTAGCGTTTTTGCTAGTGTTTTGTACAGCTTTTTGAAGCAATTGCAGTGTTTTTTGTAGAAATGTTTTGTTAGCAATTACGATTGCAATTTGCGATTGTGATTTTTTTTTATTTTGGAGGGAAAAGGGGTTAGGTCAGGTAGTAAAATCGCTGCAAAATTGCTTTTGTAGAGCGATTTCAAAGTGATTTTTGCAACAATCCTATACTTTGTAGTGGAACGCAAACAATCTAAAAGTTTGGCCTAATTACAATACCTCCTGTGGGTTTGCCTGCATTGACTTTCATTAGCATAGTGCTTTTGTGTTCACCACCAGTGATCACCAGTGATCCCAAAACACTGCTAAAATCACTCTAGTGGGTCATATCCCTTAGCAAAAATTCCATCTATTAATTTTGTAATAAAAAAACAAAAAAATAGAAAATATGTAGGTTCCCCTCCCAGCTTTATCAACACTGGTGTTTAGTAATTTACCCTCCTAACATTATGTGGACATTTAATTAACAGTGTGTTCTGACCTGTATTTAGTTTCTTTTAATGGTTTAGGCCTCTTTCACAGTGCGACGTTAAAGTCGCACGTTATAAAATACTTTAACGCAGACTAACGCACAGCAATGCAAAGTCTGTGCGACATTCACAGTGCACACGTTGCGTTTGTGTGTAACGTGTAGCGTTATTAAAATGTGCTGCATGCTGTGTGTTTAGCAATGAATCTGCTGCGTTACTTGTTGCGTGTTGCACATGCTCAGTATTGTTTTTTTTTCTTTGTAAAATGTTCCGCATGCGCCGTTTTCATTCCATAGTAAATACATTTTATAACATGCGAATTTGACGTTGCACTGTGAACGTGTATGTGCATTGCGTTAGGGCCACGTTGTGCGACCTTAACGTCGCATCAAACGCAACGTCCTACTGTGTAAGTAGCCTAAGTGTTGCAAACTAGGAATGCTCATCCAGAGTCTGCAGAATTGAAATTTCAGCATTTCCGACTGGAAATTGTCATTTCCGATGGGAATTCAGAAATCGGAAAACAAAAATCAGAAAACGGAAATCAGAATTACCGTGACTCTGTAACTTTAGCCCAATCACTGAACTCAGAAGCCCTGCACAAATCAGAGAATTTCAGCAAAAATCAAATTACTGCAATAGTTTTACAACAATCACATATTCCATTTTTCCAATTTCCGTTTATCTGCGTTTTTTAATTTATTTTTTGCAGCCTCAAAAATCAGAAAAACGGAATTGGCATTGGTGAAAATTGAAATTTCCGTGGAATCGTAAATGGGCATTTCCGACCATCCTTAGTGCCAACCATTAAAGTGTTAAGCACTCCTTTGATTCCTTATTAGATATATGGTGTGAGGCTCTGCAACTAAATATTTATTAGTCACCTCAGTCTCACACGGCAGTAAAGTGATAAGTGAGAAGAATTACTAAAGATAAGTTTTGAGCAGAGTCTCCTTTAAAGATATGCTGGCTAGGATGGTTTGTTAAATATAAAATTACCTCTAGGTCATAGTTCTTCATTTTTCTGTTATCATTTTAATAAAGCAACATATAAGAGATCACATTTTTAATAAACCTTTTTTCTTTGTGTACTCGTCTGATTGCCTTAAGCTTAAGTGACAATTTTACTGTAACTCACTAAGTTATAGATCATTAAGCAGAAAAAAATGTTACCAGTTCCTGCTATTTTACCATCTTACCCCATCTTGTCTCATTAGTGAGAATTGATTGAGCATGAAGGTGTTCCCTGGCTGTCACTAGATAAAGTAGGTGTATTCGGCTTTCATCTGTTCTGAATTCTTCTTGTCTCATTATCCTCACAAGGTCAAACACTATGACACGGAGATCGCTTGCTTAGCACTATGTCCTGGTAATTATTGCTTGCTCGCCTTAACCATAAGTGAATATGGCATCAATGAAAAAAGGTGGTGCGTAGCTAAATGCCAAAGTTAAGGCGATTTTAAAGTTGGCAAACTGATTCAGGTGAAGGACTGTAGTCCTACATTAAACACTTACTAGCTGTACAATTTATTCTTGCTGTCAAGGCACAAAAGTTATGTATAGATTACAGTCCATTAGAAATATAACCATCAAATCTTAAATTATAAATGCAGACAAGCTCAACAATCTTTTGATATACACACAAGAAGGAGGGGTCTGAGGGGGGAAAAAAATATACACTGTATGTGTGTGTGTTTTTTTTCTTCAGACTTCTCTCCTGTGCTTTAGACATTGTTCACACTTTTCCATGCTTGTATGCAATTTATTAAGATTTTCAGGGTGCAAAAATCTGCATTTTTCAAATTTTCATTTTTGTGTCCCTTTACTTTTTTCATTTACAATTTTATGATTTCTGTATAGGATTTTTTGTGCATATCAATGAAGTTAATTAACATGAAAATGTATCTAATTGACATCAAAATTGCATGCAATATTTTGCATAAAAGTAGTTTTTTTTTCTGTGTTCCCTTGACTTGCATTAACGCAAATCGCACAAAAAAAAAAATAAACTAAAAATCGCAGGAAAAATGCCGTCATTTAATTTCATTAAATGTACAAATAATGTAAAATCACAAAAACAATAAGTCATCTTGAGGCATTAAAGGCATACCGTGGAAGGTCTGACCTGGCATGAAGGAATCATTAATTCGCGCTTCACTTGGAGAAGGTTTGTGAACCAGAATACTGTAGATACAATGGGCCCAATTCAATTCACTTTTTCTCCTAGGTTTGATCCTAAGAGATCATTTTCATCTTCTGTTTTAAACAACTTTATAGCACTTTGCAATTGGAAAAGTACCAAAAAGCACGGAAAAAAAGTATTTTCTTGGTTGCTAATGGCTTAAAAGGTGTTTTGTTGAAAAGATGCAAAAAATTACCTTGGAGAAAGCTTAAGAGAAAAATTTAATTGGATCGGGCTCAATATATTTTAGGTTAGAGATACAGTGGGTTGCAAAAGTATTCGGCCCCCTTGAAGTTTTCCACATTTTGTTACATTACTGCCACAAACATGAATCAATTGTATTGAAATTCCACGTGATAGACCAATACAAAGTGGTGTACACGTGAGAAGTGGAACGAAAATCATACATGATTCCAAATATTTTTTACAAATAAATAACTGCAAAGTGGGGTGTGCGTAATTATTCAGCCCCTTTGGTCTGAGTGCAGTCAGTTGCCCATAGACATTGCCTGATGAGTGCTAATGACTAAATAGAGTGCACAATGGAAAATGGAAACTGCAGCCATTCTAACACTGTTCATGGCAGGGCTCTCAAACTTCCCACAGTTGGTCACTGGGTTATTGGAATTAATATTTAAGAAAGTAGGTGGAGTCAGCCTACAACAGCCAACTAAAATTTGCCTATTGAGTTTCTAGGGGAATATTTAAATGGCTGCCATTCTTACACTGTTAATGGCAGAGGCATCAAACCTAGTACAGTGAGTCATTGGATGACTGGGGTGTAATGCTTGTGTGCATTAGCAATACTGTCTGTTTACACATCACAGGTGTAATGCTTGGAGGTTAAACTTTGACCACCCAGAGCAGCAAGACTGGTAGCTGATTAATGGAAGAGGCTACACAGGCTGCCCAGAGCAACTGCAGCACTGGGCTTCTGATATCGCTACAAATAAGACGCAGTGGCAGCGCAGTGCGATGTTGCGCTGCCCTTGCGATAGCAAGCACTCAGACAGGTACAAGACAGGACTATAGATTGGAGTGTAACTAGACAAGTAAGACACAGTGGCAGCGCAGTTCGATGTTGCGCTGCCTTAGTGATAGCAAGCATTCAGACAGGTACAAGACAGGACTAGATTGAAGCATAACTAGTAGCAACCGCAGCTCACAGTCACGTCCACAGAAGCAGAGCAAGCAGGTTAACAACAATCACCAGCAAGCATCCACACAGACAAAACTACAGGAAAGAACATAACTAATAGCAACCGCAGCCTATAGTTATGTTCCCAGAAACTAGAGTAGCAGGAATACTACCAGTCACCAATGTGGTGATGGCAGAATCCAAGCTATCAGGATAATGGACTTCACTGACCCACCTTGGATGCAATGGACATCCATCAGGCATGGACACTAGGCAATAAACAATAATACAGAAAAATAATAAATGGCTCAACTAATGGATAAGTATATATTAGCAAGTCTGCATATATATTTATCAAGAACTAGTTAAAGCACAAGTAATAAGGTCGCATTGAACTACAATAACAGAACTATACAGAGTAGCACAGTGCCCAGCAGACCAGCATAGTGATCGCTATGATGGGCGAGGTCTAAAAGGGGAGACAGACTTTTATGCCGGCATCGACCAATGGATGCAAGCATACAAATCTCCACTCAGCTGAATGGTAATCATTCAATCCTGAGCTGGCTTGATTACCATTTGCTAGCTGGTTGTGAATGCAAAGGACTTCCATAGGAAATACATGCAGTATTATGTAACAACATGCCTGCAGGAAATCCAGGGCTATCTGGCCCCAGCTCAGCTGTAGTAAGCCATTGGTGGAATGATGACAGCATCCTGAGCTGCCCAGAACTGCATAGCAATTGCAAATGATAATGTGACTCATTGCGATTGCACAACCGAATGCAGGCAGACAAGCCAGAACTGTCCGTTTGCGGCTCCACCGCAATGGACAGAACACGCCACAGGAGGAATCCTTACATGGGGTTAAAATACCGGAAAAAGGGGCAGAGCCACAAACAATCAATTAGATTTTTTTTTCATTTCAATGGGAACATTTACATTACTGATGTCAAGGGCCCCAAAGCTCATAAACTTGGTCATTAAGTAACTGTGTGTCAAGGTTAGAAAAAGTGGGGAGAGCCAGCAACAACCAAATACATACCCGGCCAACTCTGGGTCATCAGGTAGTATGGAATAAATATGGAAATAAAGTGAAAAGAATCACCAAATGGTGATAAAAGATGAGCCCTAGTGTAATGGAGATACCGCCGCAGGGGCAAGCGACATGGCGGCTATCTCCGCGTCTCAACCAGCGGCATGGTGTTGCTTTGCCTGGTCCTTCTAGTTCACACAGATGGAGAGCTACGCACGCGCGCGCCAGACGACAGGACCTTTATGCTGCTAGAAGGGGAGTCAGCTGATCATGCCGATCAGCTGACTCCAGTTATGCTCTGGATTGGCTGAGTGACTGGGGCGGCGCTGTGGAGCACTTTTTGTATATATAGGACTTGCCTGTCATTTGCAAGTTGTCTGCTGTTGCGAATAGTTACGTGTTAGCGCTCAGACCAGAGTCAGATCCCACAGTGTGTTAGAACCAGCAGGAGCTGGGAATTCACACTGAGTCAGATTCTTTGATAGTTTAAAGTACTATAGCTTACTACTGTTTATGTGTTAGACTAGTTCCAGGGTGTTGAGACCAAGGACCTCACACCTAAGACTAGGACATTGCTACCTTGCTACTTTTTATCCGTTAGACTAGTTCCAGGGTGTTGAGACCAAGGACCTCACACCCAAGACTAGGAGAGATCTATATTGTCACTGCCTATCCGTTAGACTAGTTCCGGGGTGTTGAGACCAAGGACCTCACACCTTAGTCTAGGACAGTGATATATCTTTGTTACCTGTTATGACCTTTGGCTTTCCTGACTATTCTCCTGAACTCTGATTCGGTACTTCTGCCTATCTAATTATCTGTTGCCAAACCCTGTCTGTACCTGGATACCGAATCAGTCTTCCGCTTCTGTACCTTCTCTGCCCGTGTGTTGCCGACCTGGCTTGTCTGACCTTTCTGGCTGTCACCTAGCTATTGGGTGAACAGCTTTACTGTACTTCTGTGACACCTGGCCTTCAGGTGGTTACTGGCTGCGTTCGCTATCCTTTGGTCACCGGCTATTCTGGAGGCCATCAGGCAGCATAGCCAGTGGACCTATACCGTTACAGGTCCACTGGCTGCAGTACAGTCTGATTCCCAACCATCAGGGAATCCTTGGCTGCAGTATAGTCTGATTCCTTACTTATCCAGGAATCCCTAGCTGCAATCTTCACTACATTGCTCCAATCAGTGGTCCCTGCCCCTCAGGGGTCCACTGGCTGCAGTACAGTCCGATTTCCTGCTTCTCAGGGAATTCCTGGCTGCAGTAGTGTCTGTATCTCCCGCTCCTCGGGAGATAACTTCTCCAACTACTGTTGCACCAAACACTATACCACATTGGGTGTCCTGTGTCTAGCTATACTTGTATTATTGGTGATTCTGCAGATCACCACATAATCAGGTATAGTATCTGTATTATTGGTGATACTGCAGATCACCAATAATCAGAAATTCTGTGTTGCTGACATCAATCGTTACACCTAGAGTGTAAGGCAGAGAGCCCACTTATACAAAGCACTGGCGTTTTTCTGCATAATGTAAAACGTACACCGCCACACATTCTATCAAAGTCAATGGGCCAAACATGATCCTGCAATAGCAATTTGCATTTCTCATTTTCTCTGTATTAAAAGATCAAACAGCTTCTTATGCTATCCCACAAACCGCATACAATTCTCATTCAATGTATTCCTATGGTTATATACATTTACTGCATTTTTTGTGCATTTTACCAAGTGTTTTTGTTTTGTAAACAGCTTGTTCCCTGCCTTGTTAGGTGATACATATACTAGTTAAATGTTTAGGTGAAAATGTAGGCTATTGTAGCGATTAGGTAGTATAGACTAGTTACATTATTTGTTGAAATGTAGTATTATATTGTGTTGTTATGAGCACATTCTTTATTTAAACTGTCTTTGAACCTGCATTGTATGTTGTAATTAAATCATTCTTCAGTCACAACTTTGTTAGCATATATTATTTTTCCAGCTTACCACAAGGTGGCACCAATTGACCACAAGTTGTACTGTATTGTGTTGTTCTTTGTTTTCTGTTTGTTTTCATTCTCCTTACATTGACTCTGTCATAATTGTAAACAATGTATTTCTTTGGCCACTGAGAAATAAAGGGTGTGGGGCCAAAGCTGTAAATTGGCTTTCTTGAAGGTACATTTTTTTCATGTTAATGTTAGTGATTTTTGTACTCTCATAGGGAATTAACTAAATAAACTGACTTCACTTGCACTTAAATTAGTGGTCGTGCAGTATGTAATATAGAAGAGGAGTAATGTGTGAGTGTAGTAACAATGCAGTCTTTTCTGTACAACCCCCGTACCCCCGTCCCCCCATGCTTTCTTTCTTTCTTTCTTTCTTTCTTTCTTTCTTTCTTTCTTTCTTTCTTTCTTTCTTTCTTTCTTTCTTTCTTTCTTTCTTTCTTTCTTTCTTTCTTTCTTTCTTTCTCTCTCTCTCTCTCTCTCTCTCCCTCTCTCTCCCTCTCTCTCTGTTACATTTATCATGTCCATTCATAAATAGATATAAATATATGTGTACAAATGTAATGTTTGTTGCAAACTTGGCATTATTTGCATAAATTCCTGTAAGTACATGGTGTTCGTAATTGTAAGATGACATATGTGACATGTTTCAAAAAGTTTAATAACACAATGCCGAAAGCAGAAATTTGGGTGCCCAATAAATATTGTTTTGAAAATTATAACGTTATAGGTTGTTGTTGTTTTTTTTCTTTATTTAATAAAAAAAAAGATGTACAACAATAAACATATCATTCAGAAATATAAGTAAAGAAAAAAAAATTAACTTTAAGTATAATTATCTTGCTATGGTACCATGCCTTCTGGTGACATTAAATAATTTGCCAAATCATCTCTAATTTGTATTTAAAAAATGGTTTGGATTCTAAGGTATGTTGGTCATTAGTGGTCCATTTCTTCAATCCTGTAGACTTTGTGGTCTCGCACAAAATTGTAGAGCGCAATAGAGACGTCTCGAACATCAAATTTTGGGTTCACAAACAGCAAACTCCAACTTCTGCAAATGTTCACGAAGAGGCGAGATTTTATTTGCGGAGTCCAAAAGTGATTATGTATGTTCTGTCAACTGTGATGCTGTACATAGTCCTTCAAGTTGAATTAGAGGTTTATCTATGTAACTGATTCCATAACTTGCTGATTTTGTCTCTGGTAACAATGTGGCCCTCTTCTACTACACATCTCACTTCTGGCCAGACTTTCATTTCCAAACCTAGAACTGACTGAACAGAAACACCTTTTGTGAAGGGAGGGTAATCTAAAAGAGTTGAAGTAGAAAACCGAGAGCCCAAAATAGTGTAGTATGTACTGGAAAATGGGTAAGAGGAAATGAAATGTAAGTAATATACTTACAAACCCAGGTTACCTCCAAGGCAACCACTGGAAAGGCAGGTCGGGAGAACAAGCCTGTCCCCACTCAGGATTAAAACGTTACTCTCTGTAGATAGGGGAAGAAGAGGGTGTAACACCGTTCCACCAAGGGTGGATAGCTTGATGTGTAGAGATGTACAGAGGCGCCAGTAGGATAAAAATCACTAAAAACGTTTAAAACGTTCGGGATGCGGTGGTGGACCAGCCAACCCAAAAACAGACCAAAGTACTGTCGATTAAAGTTTTAGACAATTTATTCGCATACTCCTAAGACAAGTTGCAATGCATTTCGCAGGCAAAATCCCGCTTCCTCAGGCAATAAATAACAGGAGTAACACACAGCCTGGAGTCAAATCTACGCTTGGCACCTCTGTCAAGGCAGAGGTGCCAAGCGTAGATTTGACTCCGTGCTGTGTGTTACTCCTATTTCAATGGTAACAGCATAAATTAAATATCTGGGAATCAACATATTCAGAGCACCGGCAAAATTATTTGACTTGAACTCCCCACCTGTTGTCAGCAAAATGCAAAAAGATTTTGAGAACTGGTAAACATTCAGCTATTATGGTCCAGTTGAATATTAGTATATAATATAAGTATTATACAAAATGCAAGCTATACCAATATGCTTTTCATCCAGTTTAATTAATAAGCTCCAGTCCCTACTTTTGTCCTTCATATGCAAACATAATGCTCATGCCTATCTAGAACAAAGCCCAGTGGGTGTATGGGACTCCCTGACATAAGAACCTATTACTATGTCACATTATTGACAAATGTACTGAATTAATTTCAGGATAGAGAGAGCAAATAGTGGGTTAATCTGGATACACACAGCTTAATTCTAGATCTCAGGTCGGTATTATGGGTTAGGAAGGACCTCAGACAATTGAGCGAAGAACGGGGATATTGGATGAACTTAGTAATGACTGAAAATATGGGATGCCTTAGGATTTTGATTACAACTTTCTAATACATATTCACACATAGTCCTCTTACCCCTCTTTAAGATAATGTGTAGAGATGTACAGAGGCGCCAGTAGGATAAAAATCACTAAAAACGTTTAAAATGTTCGGGATGCGGTGGTGGACCAGCCAACCCAAAAACAGACCAAAGTACTGTCGATTAAAGTTTTAGACAATTTATTCGCATACTCCTAAGACAAGTTGCAATGCGTTTCGCAGGCAAAATCCCGCTTCCTCAGGCAATAAATAACAGGAGTAACACACAGCACGGAGTCAAATCTACGCTTGGCACCTCTGTCAAGGCAGAGGTGGAAGGGGGTGAGGAGGGGACAGCACCATCGTCAAGCCAGTGGGTGGTGCCACCCCACAGCAGGGTCAGGGAAAGTTCAGCAGGTTCCTGTGGTCCGGTTCCACCCTCCGCCAAATGCCCCCGCCCCAGCAGCAGTGTGAAGGCCCGCCACTGCCAAGCTCTGCTGGAGATGGTCAGCCTGGGCAAGAATAAAGCAGCTCACCTTCCTCCAGCGGGTGATCTGCAGTCATCTTGCGTACCACGCGGCTTCCCCTAATGACGGCTCATGTTAATGACTCATAGGGCCTGATTCACAAAGCGGTGCTAACAGTTAGCACCCTGGTGAAAAGCCCTTTATCATGCCTAAACTCAGTTTAGGCATGATAAGTTTAGGGGCTCGATTTACCAAGCGGTGCAAAGTGTTAGCACCGTGGTGAAAAGGCCCTCTTCACGCCTAAAGTCACTTTAGGCATGATAAGAAGGGCTTCGCGCGAAGTTTCCGCGCGTAAAGTTTTGCGCGCGCTCCCGCGTGCGTGCGCGCGAAGCGCCCCTCACTTCGCGCGATGCGCCCATTAAACCCTATGGGACTTTGCGCGCGCGCCTGTGCGGGTGCGCGCGCAAAACTTTGCGCGCGATAACTTCGCGCGAAGTGCAGCCAAAAACGGTGCTAACTCAGTGGTGAAGAGGTCATCACGCCTAAAGTCCTTTAGGCGTGATAACTGGGTTAGCACCGCTTGGTGAATCGAGCCCTAGGTGTGATAAGTTTAGGTGTGATAAGTTTAGGCATGATAAGTTTAGGTGTGATAAGTTTAGGCATGATAAGTTTAAGCGCCAACTGCGTTAGCACCGCAGTGCACAGCTGATCAAAAGTTTTGCGCTAGCAAAGACTGGTGCACTTCGTATAAAGTTTAATGGCGCTGCTTTGCGTGCGGGACTTTGCAAGCAATCTAAACTTATCTAAACTTAGCATGCCTAAACTTATCACACCTAAACTTATCATGCCTAAACTTATCACACCTAAACTGGCTTTTCACCAGAGTGGTGCAATGGTTATCATGCCTAAAGTCTCTAACTGGGTTAGCACCGCTTTGTGAATCGAGCCCATTGAATCATTAACATGAGCAGTCACTAGGGGGAGCCACACGGCTTCACCTAGTGACGGGTTATGTTAATGATTCAAAGGGCCTGATTCACAAAGCGGTGCTAACAGTTAGCACCCTGGTGAAAAGCCCTTTATCACGCCTAAACTCAGTTTAGGCATGATAAGTTTAGGCATGATAAGTTTAGGTGTGATAAGTTTAGGGGCTCGATTCACAAAGCGGTGCTAACCCAGTTAGCACGCCTAAAATACTTTAGGCATGATAACCATTGCACCATGCTGGTGAAAAGCCAGTTTAGGCGTGATAAGTTTAGGCGTGATAAGTGTAGGTGTGATAAGTCTAGGCATGCTAAGTTTAGATAAGTTTAGATCGCTTGCAAAGTCCCGCACGCAAAGCAGCGCCATTAAACTTTATACGAAGTGCACCAGTCTTTGCTAGCGTAAAACTTTTGATCAGCTGTGCACTGCGGTGCTAACGCAGTTGGCGCTTAAACTTATCATGCCTAAACTTATCACACCTAAACTTATCACACCTAAACTTATCATGCCTAAACTGAGTTTAGGCATGATAAAGGGCTTTTCACCAGCGTGCTAACTGTTAGCACCGCTTTGTGAATCAAGCCCTAAGGGCTCGATTCACAAAGCGGTGCAAAGTGTTAGCACCATGGTGAAAAGGCCCTTATCACGCCTAAAGTCACTTTAGGCATGATAAGAAGAAACTCGCGCGAAGTTGCCGCGCGTACGCGCGTACGCGCGTACGCGCGTAAGTGCGCGCGCAACACCCGACGCTTCGCGTGAAGCTCCCATTGAGCCCTATGGGACTTTGCTTACGCGCGGTAACTTCGCGCGAAGAGCAGGAAAAATCGGTGATAACTCAGTGGTGAAAAGGTCATCACGCCTAAAGTCTTTTAGGCGTGATAACTGGGTTATCACCGCTTTGTGAATCGAGGCCTAGGTGTGATAAGTTTAGGCGTGATAACTACAGCACCAACTGGGTTAGCACCGCAGTGCACAGCTGATCAAAAGTTGTGCACTTGCAAAGTCTGGTGCACTTCGCATAGGGCCTGATTCACAAAGCGGTGCTAACAGTTAGCACCCTGGTGAAAAGCCCTTTATCATGCCTAAACTCAGTTTAGGCATGATAAGTTTAGGTGTGATAAGTTTAGGTGTGATAAGTTTAGGCATGATAAGTTTAGGTGTGATAAGTTTAGGCATGCTAAGTTTAAGCGCCAACTGCGTTAGCACCGCAGTGCACAGCTGATCAAAAGTTTTACGCTAGCAAAGACTGGTGCACTTTGTATAAAGTTTAATGGCGCTGCTTTGCGTGCGGGACTTTGCAAGCGATCTAAACTTATCTAAACTTAGCATGCCTAAACTTATCACACCTTATCACACCTAAACTTATCACACCTAAACTTATCACGCCTAAACTGGCTTTTCACCAGCATGGTGCAATGGTTATCATGCCTAAAGTCTTTTAGGCATGCTAACTGGGTTAGCACCGCTTTGTGAATCGAGCCCATAGAGTTTAATGACACTGCTTTGCATGCGGGACTTTGCGCGCGATCTAAACTTATCACGCCTAAACTTATCACACCTAAACTTATCACGCCTAAACTTATCACGCCTAAACTGGCTTTTCACCAGCGTGGAGCAATGGTTATCACGCCTAAAGTCTCTAACTGGGTTAGCACCGCTTTGTGAATCGAGCCCAAGGTGTGATATCTTTTCATAAGGTGTGATATCTTTCATAAGGTGTGATATCTTTAATAAGGTGTAATATCTTTAATAAGGTGTGATAACTTTGATAAGGTGTGATATCTTTGATAAGGTGTGATATCTTTTGATAAGGTGTGATATCTTTTCATAAGGTGTGATATATTTTCATAAGGTGTGATTTCTTTGATAAGGTGTGATATCTTTGATAAGGGGCTTGATTCACCAAGCGGTGCAAAGTGTTTGCACGCTGGTGAAAAGGCCCTTGATTCACATAAGTTTAAGCACCAAGGGCCTGATTCACAAAGCGGTGATAACTCAGTTATCACGCTAGCGCAAAACTTTTGATCAGCTGTGCACTGCGGTGCTAACGCAGTTGGTGCTTAAACTTATCGGGCTCGATTCACAAAGCGGTGCTAACCCAGTTAGAGACTTTAGGCATGATAACCATTGCACCACTCTGGTGAAAAGCCAGTTTAGGTGTGATAAGTTTAGGCATGATAAGTTTAGGTGTGATAAGTTTAGGCATGCTAAGTTTAGATAAGTTTAGATCGCTTGCAAAGTCCCGCACGCAAAGCAGCGCCATTAAACTTTATACAAAGTGCACCAGTCTTTGCTAGCGTAAAACTTTTGATCAGCTGTGCACTGCGGTGCTAACGCAGTTGGCGCCTAAACTTATCACACCTAAACTTATCACACCTAAACTTATCATGCTTAAACTTATCACACCTAAACTTATCACACCTAAAGTTATCATGCCTAAACTGAGTTTAGGCATGATAAAGGGCTTTTCACCAGGGTGCTAACTGTTAGCACCGCTTTGTGAATCGAGCCCATCATGCCTAAACTTATCACACCTAAACTTATCATGCCTAAACTTATCACACCTAAACATATCACACCTAGGGCTCGATTCACAATGCGGTGCTAACCCAGTTAGGGACTTTAGGCATGATAAGCCTTGCACCGCTCTGGTGAAAAGCCAGTTTAGGTGTGATAAGTTTAGGCATGATAAGTTTAGGTGTGATAAGTTTAGGCATGCTAAGTTTAGATAAGTTTAGATCGCTTGCAAAGTCCCGCACGCAAAGCAGCGCCATTAAACTTTATACGAAGTGCACCAGACTTTGCTAGCGTAAAACTTTTGATCAGCTGTGCACTGCGGTGCTAACGCAGTTGGTGCTTAAACTTATCATGCCTAAACTTATCACACCTAAACTTATCATGCCTAAACTTATCATGCCTAAACTTATCACACCTAAACTTATCATGCCTAAACTGAGTTTAGGCATGATAAAGGACTTTTCACCAGCGTGCTAACTGTTAGCACCGCTTTGTGAATCAAGCCCCTAAACTTATCATGCCTAAACTGAGTTTAGGCGTGATAAAGGGCTTTTCACCAGGGTGCTAACTGTTAGCACCGCTTTGTGAATCAGGCCCCTAAACTCAGTTTAGACATGGGGCCTGATTCACAAAGCGATGCTAACAGTTAGCACGCTGGTGAAAAGCCCTTTATCACGCCTAAACTCAGTTTAGGCATGATAAGTTTAGGTGTGATAAGTTTAGGTGTGATAAGTTTAGGCATGATGGGCTCGATTCACAAAGCGGTGCTAACCCAGTTAGAGACTTTAGGGGCCTGATTCACAAAGCGGTGCTAACAGTTAGCACCCTGGTGAAAAGCCCTTTATCACGCCTAGGGCTCGATTCACAAAGCGGTGCTAACCCAGTTAGCATGCCTAAAAGACTTTAGGCATGATAACCATTGCACCATGCTGGTGAAAAGCCAGTTTAGGCGTGATAAGTTTAGGTGTGATAAGTTTAGGTGTGATAAGTTTAGGCATGCTAAGTTTAGATAAGTTTAGATCGCTTGCAAAGTCCCGCACGCAAAGCAGCGCCATTAAACTTTATACAAAGTGCACCAGTCTTTGCTAGCGTAAAACTTTTGATCAGCTGTGCACTGCGGTGCTAACGCAGTTGGCGCTTAAACTTAGCATGCCTAAACTTATCACACCTAAACTTATCATGCCTAAACTTATCACACCTAAACTTATCACACCTAAACTTATCATGCCTAAACTGAGTTTAGGCATGATAAAGGGCTTTTCACCAGGGTGCTAACTGTTAGCACCGCTTTGTGAATCAGGCCCCTAAACTCAGTTTAGGCATGATAAGTTTAGGTGTGATAAGTTTAGGTGTGATAAGTTTAGGCATGATAAGTTTAGGTGTGATAAGTTTAGGCATGATAAGTTTAAGCGCCAACTGCGTTAGCACCGCACTGCACAGCTGATCAAAAGTTTTACGCTAGCAAAGACTGGTGCACTTTGTATAAAGTTTAATGGCGCTGCTTTGCGTGCGGGACTTTGCAAGCGATCTAAACTTATCTAAACTTAGCATGCCTAAACTTATCACACCTAAACTTATCACACCTAAACTTATCATGCCTAAACTGGCTTTTCACCAGCATGGTGCAATGGTTATCATGCCTAAAGGGCTCGATTCACCAAGCGGTGCAAAGTGTTAGCACCGTGGTGAAAAGGCCCTCTTCACGCCTAAAGTCACTTTAGGCATGATAAGAAGGGCTTCGCGCGAAGTTTCCGCGCGTAAAGTTTTGCGCGCGCTCCCGCGTGCGTGCGCGCGAAGCGCCCCGCACTTCGCGCGATGCGCCCATTAAACCCTATGGGACTTTGCGCGCGCGCCTGTGCGGGTGCGCGCGCAAAACTTTGCGCGCGATAACTTCGCGCGAAGTGCAGGCAAAAACGGTGCTAACTCAGTGGTGAAGAGGTCATCACGCCTAAAGTCCTTTAGGCGTGATAACTGGGTTAGCACCGCTTGGTGAATCGAGCCCCAGGCATGATAACCATTGCACCACTCTGGTGAAAAGCCAGTTTAGGTGTGATAAGTTTAGGCATGATAAGTTTAGGTGTGATAAGTTTAGGCATGCTAAGTTTAGATCGCTTGCAAAGTCCCGCACGCAAAGCAGCGTCATTAAACTTTATACGAAGTGCACCAGTCTTTGCTAGCATAAAACTTTTGATCAGCTGTGCACTACGGTGCTAACGCAGTTGGCGCTTAAACTTATCACACCTTAACTTATCACACCTAAACTTATCATGCCTAAACTTATCACACCTAAACTTATCACACCTGGGGCTCGATTCACCAAGCGGTGCTAACCCAGTTATCACGCCTAAAGGACTTTAGGCGTGATGACCTCTTCACCACTGAGTTAGCACCGTTTTTGCCTGCACTTCGCGCGAAGTTATCGCGCGCAAAGTTTTGCGCGCGCACCCGCACAGGCGCGCGCGCAAAGTCCCATAGGGTTTAATGGGCGCATCGCGCGAAGTGCGGGGCGCTTCGCGCGCACGCACGCGGGAGCGCGCGCAAAACTTTACGCGCGGAAACTTCGCGCGAAGCCCTTCTTATCATGCCTAAAGTGACTTTAGGCGTGAAGAGGGCCTTTTCACCACGGTGCTAACACTTTGCACCGCTTGGTGAATCGAGCCCCTAAACTTATCATGCCTAAACTGAGTTTAGGCATGATAAAGGGCTTTTCACCAGGGTGCTAACTGTTAGCACCGCTTTGTGAATCAGGCCCGATAAGTTTAAGCACCAAGGGCTCGATTCACAAAGCGGTGATAACCCAGTTATCACGCCTAAAAGACTTTAGGCGTGATGACCTTTTCACCACTGAGTTATCACCGCTTTTTCCTGCGAGAGCGCGCGCAAAGTCCCATAGGGCTTAATGGGAGCTTCGCGCGAAGCGTCGGGTGTTGCGCGCGCACTTACGCGCGTACGCGCGTACGCGCGGCAACTTCGCGCGAGTTTCTTCTTATCATGCCTAAAGTGACTTTAGGCGTGATAAGGGCCTTTTCACCATGGTGCTAACACTTTGCACCGCTTTGTGAATCGAGCCCCTAAACTTATCATGCCTAAACTGAGTTTAGGCGTGATAAAGGGCTTTTCACCAGGGTGCTAACTGTTAGCACCGCTTTGTGAATCAGGCCCGATAAGTTTAAGCACCAAGGGCTCGATTCACAAAGCGGTGATAACCCAGTTATCACGCCTAAAAGACTTTAGGCGTGATGACCTTTTCACCACTGAGTTATCACCGCTTTTTCCTGCGAGAGCGCGCGCAAAGTCCCATAGGGCTTAATGGGAGCTTCGCGCGAAGCGTCGGGTGTTGCGCGCGCACTTACGCGCGTACGCGCGGCAACTTCGCGCGAGTTTCTTCTTATCATGCCTAAAGTGACTTTAGGCGTGATAAGGGCCTTTTCACCATGGTGCTAACACTTTGCACCGCTTTGTGAATCGAGCCCCTAAACTTATCATGCCTAAACTGAGTTTAGGCGTGATAAAGGGCTTTTCACCAGGGTGCTAACTGTTAGCACCGCTTTGTGAAGCTGACTATTCGAAATGGCCTTAAATAGCTTCCAACACTTGTTTTGAGGGTGAATGATGCAAGAAACCTCTTTTTTTCCAAGTAACAACAGCAAGTGATTATGTGGGGATGTTCCTTTAAAAAAAAAAAGTTGAAAAGAGAAGTTGTGTCCAGAAATTTGTTCAGTACTGTATATACTTCTTCTTCTTCTTCTTTATCTTCTATATCTTCTTCTTCTTCTTCTTCTATATCTTCTTCTTCTATATCTTCTTCTTCTATATCTTCTTCTATATCTTCTTCTTCTTTTATATTGTCTTCTTCTTCTTCTTCTTCTTCTTCATCTTCTTCATCA
This sequence comes from Hyperolius riggenbachi, assembly GCF_040937935.1. NCBI lineage: Eukaryota > Metazoa > Chordata > Amphibia > Anura > Hyperoliidae > Hyperolius > Hyperolius riggenbachi. The sequence continues at coordinate 352,356,167 of NC_090650.1, forward strand.
TCATCTTCTTCTTCATCATCTTCTTTTTCTTCATCTTCTTCATCTTCTTCATCTTCTTCTTCATCTTCTTCATCTTCTTCTTCATCTTCTTCATCTTCTTCTTCTTCATCTTCTTCATCTTCTTCATCTTCATCTTCTTCATCTTCTTCATCTTCTTCTTCTTCTTCTTCATCTTCTTCATCTTCTTCTTCATCTTCTTCATCTTCTTCTTCATCTTCATCTTCTTCTTCTTCTTCTTCATCTTCTTCTTCTTCTTCATCTTCTTCTTCTTCTTCATCATCTTCTTCGTCTTCATCTTCTTCATCTTCATCTTCTTCATCTTCTTCATCTTCTTCTTCTTCATCATCTTCATCTTCTTCTTCTTCTTCATCTTCTTCTTCTTCATCTTCTTCTTCTTCTTCATCTTCTTCATCTTCTTCATCTTCTTCATCTTCATCTTCTTTATCTTCTTCATCTTCTTCTTCTTCATCTTCTTCATCTTCTTCTTCATCTTCTTCATCTTCTTCATCTTCTTCTTCATCTTCTTCATCTTCTTCTTCATCTTCATCTTCTTCTTTTTCTTCTTCATCTTCTTCTTCTTCTTCATCATCTTCTTCGTCTTCTTCATCATCTTCTTCGTCTTCATCTTCTTCATCTTCTTCTTCTTCATCTTCTTCTTCTTCATCTTCTTCATCTTCTTCTTCTTCATCATCTTCTTCTTCTTCTTCATCATCTTCTTCGTCTTCATCTTCTTCATCTTCTTCTTCTTCATCTTCTTCTTCTTCATCTTCTTCTTCTTCTTCTTCTTCATCTTCAATATCGTCTTCTTCTTCACTTATTTCTCTTTTCAAATTTTTTTTTTTAAAGAAATGCAGCTATTTTTGAGCGTAACAAATAGCTGGTGGCGCACGCATGTTGGAAGCGTCATTGTATGTGCTCCCTGGCAGTGGAAACACACAGACAGCAGGAGGTAAATTCAGCAGCAGGAGGAGGAGGATGAGTGTGTGGCAGCAAGCAGTCAATGAGGCAGGCAGCGTGACATAATAGCCCTGGTACCTAGCGGTGATACCAGGGCTGTAAATAAACACAGCAGGCAGGAGGTCCCAGACAGCGGTCGTGCAGCCCACATTGTGTCCAATACACAACTGGGACAACACAGTTTTCAACCCGGGCACCTCAGAAAAATTAAACCTTTTTTTTTTTGGTTTTTTTTGTTTTGTTTTTACAACCAATTACACAGATATAGCTATTTTTTGACGTAATAGCTGGTGGCAGAGTGGCAGCAGAAGGTAAATCTGTGTACCCTGGCAGTGGGAAACACAGACAGACAGACAGCAGCAGCAGCAGCAGGAGGAATGGAGGAGTAATTATGTGTGCAGCTATTGTTTGACGTAATAGCTGGTGGCAGACTGGCAGCAGAAGGTAATTCTGTGTACCCTGGCAGTGGGAAACACAGACAGACAGCAGCAGCAGGAGGAATGGAGGAGTAGTGTGAGTGTGGCAGCAGGCAGGCAGCGTGACATAATAGCCCTGGTACCTAGCGGTGATACCAGGCCGTAAATGAACACAACAGGAGGTCCCAGACAGCGGTCGTGCAGCCCACATCGTGTCCAATACACAACTGGGACAACACAGTTTTCAACCCGGGCACCTCAGAAAAATTAAACCTTTTTTTTTTTGTTTTTTTTTGTTTTGTTTTTACAACCAATTACACAGATATAGCTATTTTTTGACGTAATAGCTGGTGGCAGAGTGGCAGCAGAAGGTAAATCTGTGTACCCTGGCAGTGGGAAACACAGACAGACAGCAGAAGGGCAGTACACAGCAGCCCACTGTAGGTGTAAAATGTGTGGCTGCAGGCGACGTAATAGTCAAAGTGAACCAGGCTGGCTTAGTGAGCAGGAGCCAGGAGGTGGTAAAGGGTGGTAAGGCACATTAACGATGGTTCTTAGCCAGTTCATGTCCCCCTCTCGCCGACAACAGGGGCCAGGAACTCGCCTTCCACCCACGCCTGGTTCATCTTGAGAAACGTCAGTCTGTCCACAGACTTGTGAGACAGACGTGAGCGTTTCTCGGTGACCACACCACCAGCTGCACTGAAGCAGCGCTCGGACAGCACGCTGGAAGGGGGGCAGGACAGCACTTCCAGGGCGTACTGCGCCAGCTCGCTCCAGATCTCCAGGCGCTTGACCCAATACTCCATGGGATCAACAGGGGCATTGCTGTCAAGCCCGCTGTAGGACCCCATGTAGTCAGCCACCATGCGGGTCAGGCGCTGGCTGTGACCGGTGGAGGATGCTGCTGCATGCACCTCCTCTCTAGTCACTGCTGCCGGAGCCTCTACAGTCCTGTAGAGCTCGTGGCTGAGAGACAGCAGGTCTGTGGGGCGCTTGCTGCTGCTGGATGCAGGCACCTGCTGCTGCCTCTGTGCTGGCTGCTGGACAGTGGGGGTGGAAGGCTGGGGGAAGGCTTCCTCCAAGCGCTCAACAAGGGCCTGCTGCAAGCTCCTTATTTGTTGCGCTGGGTCTCCTCCTGCAGGCGGCAGGAACTGGCTCAACTTCCCCTTGAGGCGTGGGTCCAACATCATGCTGATCCAGATGTCCTCCCTCTGCTTCATCTGGATCACCCTGGGGTCTCTGCGCAGGCACGTCAGCATGTGCGCTGCCATTGGGAAAAGGCGGGCCACGTCTGCTGGCACATCGACGGCAGTGCTGCTGTCCTCATCCTCCTCCTCTGCCTCGTCAGCCTCATCCTCTCTCCACCCCCGCACCAACTCAGCTGCACTGTGCTGCTCCCCCTCATCACCAGCAAGGTCAGGGACCTCCACCAAGTCCTCCTCCTCCTCCCCCTCAGAGGTGGACTGTGCAGCTGCTTGCCGCTCCTGCTGGTCCAAGGCTGCCGCTCCCTGTTCCAGCAAAGCATCGAGGGCCCTGTTCAGCAGACAAACCAGGGGCACCCACTCGCAGACCATAGCATGGTCCCTGCTCACCATGTTAGTGGCCTGCAGAAAGGGAGCCAGCACTAAGCACACCTGCTGCATGTGCCTCCAGTCATCATCGGGGACGATGGACGGGATGTTGCTGGTCTTGTCCCTTCTCTGAGCGGCGGAAACAGTGGCCAGGGCAAGGTACTGGTTGACAGCGTGCTTCTGTTCAACCAGACGCTCCAACATCGCCAGGGTGGAGTTCCAGCGAGTCGGAACGTCAAGGATCAGCCGATGGCGTGGCAGATCCAGCTCCTTTTGCACGTCTTCCAAGCTCGCACAGGCTGCAGCCGAGCGCCGGAAGTGACGCACAACGTTCCTTGCCGTTTCCAGCAGTTCGCCCATCCCCTGGTAGGTGCGCAAGAACTTCTGCACCACCAGGTTCAGCACGTGGGCAAGACAGGGGATGTGGGTCAGGTTTCCCCTGTCTATTGCGGCAACCAGATTGGCCCCATTGTCGGCCACCACCTCTCCGACTCTGAGGCCTCTGGGGGTCAGCCAAATCCTCTCCTGCTCCTGGAGTTTGGCCAACACATGGGTTGCCGTCAGCTTGGTCTTCCCAAGGCTGACCAAGTGCAGCAGCGCTTGGCAGTGGCGGGCCTTCACGCTGCTGCTGAGGCGGGGGGTTTGGCCAGGTGTGCCGGAGGATGGCAGAGGATCGGAGGAACCTGCTGCAGTTCCCCTGACCCTGCGGGGTGGCACCACCCACTGTGTTGCTGCTGCTGCTGTGCCCGCTGCTGCTCTCCCATCCTCACCCCCTTCCACCAAGCTGACCCAGTGGACAGTGAAGGACAGGTAGCGGCCTGTCCCGAAGCGGCTGCTCCAGGAGTCCATGGTGACGTGGACCCTTTCACCAACCGCGTGCTCCACATTGGCCATCACAAAGCGGTGCAGTGCAGGAATGGCCTTGCGGGAGAAAAAGTGTCTGCTGGGGAGCTGCCAGTCTGGGGCTGCGCAAGCAAGCAGCGCACGAATGTCGCTCCCCTCCTGCACGAGCGTGTACGGCAGGAGTTGGGAGCACATGGCCCGTGCCAGCAAGCCGTTCAGCTGCCGCACGCGACGGCTGCTGGGAGGCAGAGCCCTAACCACCCCCTGGAAGGACTCGCTCAAAAGGCTCTGGCGTGGCCTTTTGCTGGCACGGGAATCAGCAGACACAGCGGAGGAGGCCACTGAGGACTGGCTGCCAGAACAGGCCTCAGTGTCGGCGGCAGGAGTTGCAGAGGGGGGAGGAGCAGTGCGTTTCCGCACTCCTGCTGGTGCTGCTGGAGGAGCAGGAGGGCGGGTGGCTGCTGTTGCTGCTGCTGCTGAAGGCTGTGCAGTGATGGGTGTGGTGCCACTGCCAGCACCAGATGCCTTCAGTCTCTGGAACTCCTCATGCTGGTAGAAATGTTTCGCAGCAAGGTGGTTGATGAGCGAGCTGGTGCTGAACTTTAAGGGGTCTGCACCTCTGCTCAACTTCCGCTGACAGTGGTTGCAAGTGGCGTACTTGCTGTACACAGTGGGCATGGTGAAATATCGCCAGATTGGTGACAGAAACATCCCCCTACGGCATGAAAGCGCTGCTGCCTGTCTCCCTGTGGTGGTTGGGGGGGGGGGCTTGGGGGGCTTGGGTGCGGCTGGTGGTGGTACTGGCAGATGCTGCTGCTGCTGCTGCTGAGCCTGAGACACCAGCAGGCTGTGGGACCTGCCTACTGCTGCCAATGCTTGCAATGATGCGCCTCCTTGCAAGGCCTACAAGAGCATCCTCCTCCTCCTCCTCAGAGCTGCTGAGGACGACATCCCCTGGAGGTGGTGGCACCCAGTCTCTGTCTGTCACCGGGTCATCATCATCCTCCCCCTCCTGAAACATGTCCTGCTGGGATGATGACCCCCCAAACTCCTCTCCTGATGCATGGATGGGCTGCTTGACTGTCGCCACAGTCTTGCTGTCCAATCCCTCATCCCCCAAAGTGCCCATCAGCATCTCCTCCTCAAAATCGCCAACAACAGCAGACAATACCCTGATGGTGCCTGGGGTAAAAATACTGCTGAGTGACAGGTCGCCAACTTGTGACGGTGAACTGGCCTCCTCCCCAGACCCTGCTGGGCGGCTGCTGCGAACAGGGGTGGTGGTGGTGGTGGTGGTGAGGGTGGAGGCCTCGGATGCAGAGCTGAAGGCGGGCTGCTCATCCTCCGTCATGAGTTGCACCACAGTGTCTGCATGCTTTTCCTCGATGGGACGTTTCCGACCCGGCTGGAGGAAAATCGGAGCAGGTGCTACACGCTGCTGCTGCTGTGTCTCTGCAGCGTGAGTTGCAGATGCTCCTGCTGGGCGGCGCCCAAGTCGTCCACGGCCAGTGGCTATGGGAGGAATGTTAGCCACTGACGCTGCTGCTGCTGCGGAACTGTGCATGGTGGCGCGGCCGCGGCCTGCCACAATGCTGCTCCCTCTCCTCCTGATTCCCTTGCTGCCCTTCCCCTTGCCCAAACCGCGCTGGCTGCCACTTCCAGACATCTTCGATGTTTTGGGCGTATAGACAAAAGTTTTTTAAAAGGGCGGGTGAAAAGTGGGGTACTTTAATGGAGTGGGTTGGTGGGTGAGGTGACTGAGTGAGTGTCCCTAGTACAGTAAGTAAGTAGTAACAGTCAGGAAGTACAACTAGCAGTTACAATAATCAGTAGTAATCACAAGTAAATTTAGTGTGTGTACACTACAGACAGTGAGTGCACGCACGCACGCGCAAACACGCGCAGGAGCTAGCCTATGAACAGTGACTGAGTGAGTGTCCCTAGTACAGTAAGTAAGTAAGTAGTAACAGTCAGTAAGTACAACTAACTAATTACAATAATGAATCAGTTATCAGAAGGAAATAGAGTGTGTGTAGTGTGTGTACACAGACAGTGAGTGCACACACGCAGGAGCTAGTAGCCTATGAACAGTGACTGAGTGTCCTAGACTCCTAGTACAGTAAGTAGTAACAGTAAGTACAACTAACTAATTACAATAATCAATTACAATAATCAATCAGTTATCAGAAGGAAATAGAGTGTGTGTAGTGTGTACACAGAAAGTGAGTGCACACACGCAGGAGCTAGTAGCCTATGAACAGTGACTGAGTGTCCTAGACTCCTAGTACAGTAAGAGTAAGTAGTAAGAGTAAGTACAAACAACTAACTAATTACAATAATCAATCAGTTATCAGAAGGAAATAGAGTGTGTGTAGTGTGTGTACACAGACAGTGAGTGCACACACGCAGGAGCTAGTAGCCTATGAACAGTGACTGAGTGTCCTAGACTCCTAGTACAGTAAGAGTAAGTAGTAACAGTAAGTACAAACAACTAACTAATTACAATAATCAATCAGTTATCAGAAGGAAATAGAGTGTGTGTAGTGTGTACACAGACAGTGAGTGCACACACGCAGGAGCTAGTAGCCTATGAACAGTGACTGAGTGTCCTAGACTCCTAGTACAGTAAGTAGTAACAGTAAGTACAACTAACTAAATACAATAATCAATTACAATAATCAATCAGTTATCAGAAGGAAATAGAGTGTGTGTAGTGTGTACACAGAAAGTGAGTGCACACACGCAGGAGCAGCTAGTAGCCTATGAACAGTGACAGTGAGTGTCCTAGTACAGTTACAGTATATAACTACAATACTAATACAATCAGTAGTAAAGGACAGCAGAAATATATAGAATAGAGAGAAATAAACAGAGGACAGGAGGACAGCTGCCCACACAGGCAAGGCCCTGAGGCCTAAAGCTGTAAGCCTGCAGCAGCTGGCCTGTCTCTATGTAACACAAATGCTACTAACTAAAATACAATGTCTAACTAACTAACAACAATATAGGTGTGTATAGGAGGTGTATGTGAGCAAAAACGCTAGGTAAATGACCACAATAGAGCTCTTGCTAAGCCAAAGCACAAAGGAGCAACTCTCTCTCTGTACAAGTCTCAGGCAAGCACGGAGAAACGGAACATGGCGGCCGCTATTTATAGGGTAGGGGCTGGCCAGGGTCCCCCTCTGTGATTGGCTGCCGTCAGAGGGCCTGGGAGCCCTCTGATTGGCTCTAAGGACATCAATCTGGGCTATGACGCTATTCGAGCTCGGTACCGAGCTCGAATAGCGCCGTTTGCTCGAATAGCTCGAATAGTGAATGGGCTATTCGAGTGTACGCGAATAGCCCATTCGAATAGCTACAGCTATTCGGAGCTCGAATACCGAGCTCGAATAGCTGGAAAAGAGCTCGAATATTCGAGCTACTCGAAAATTCGAGCTCTGCTGAGCACCACTAGTTTGCAGTTTGCCACAAGCCATGTGGGGGACAAAGCAAACATGTGGAAGAAGGTGCTCTGGTCAGATGAGACCAAAATGGAAAACCTTATGTGTGGCAGAAAACTAACACCGCACATCACTCTGAACACACCATCCCCACTGTCAAATATGGTGGTGGCAGCATCATGTTCATTTTTTTCCCCCTGATTTTTTGCTTCCTAAACCTAGGTGCGTCTTACATTCCGGAACATCTTATATTCCGAAAAATACGGTACCTCTGTGGATTTCCACAAAATATGCAGTGTTGGTGGGCCTTGAGGACAGGGTTGGGAAACACTGCTGAAGGGCATTATCTTACAGAGAAGTTTAATAATGAGGTTTCTGCTTATATCAGCACCATAAAAGAAACATGCTGATGTTTCTCAGGATGCTAACAATTCAGCTATATCATTTTCATATAGATCAAAAGTACACCATCTCTTAAAAAGACAAAATAAGAGAAGTAAGAACATTTTATTTTAACGTGTTCAGAGCCAACTTTTGGAGTCTCCACTGTGCTGCCCCCTGCTGAGTTCCAGCTGAGTTCCAGCTCTGCCATGTAGCTACACCTAATGACCCATTCACACCTAGTTGTAAAGTGGGGGGGGGGGGGGTACCTTCTTCTAGGCAATAGGAAAACACTGACATTTAAGAACAACGCTTTTGTCCGTGACCTGGAGTAAAGACCTCAGGTGACCTGCTCCTACACACATGGTTTAGCGGGTAACCAACAATTGATGAACAAAACCAATTGTGATTGCGATTTTCACAGTCTGGTTGTGATACTCCATATGTCGCAGAAGAGTGCAGAGTAGTGTAATATTTACCTGTTTTAAGGTTGCATTAGGTCTTTTCTGTTTTTCCTGCTAATTGCTAGAGATGGGCCGAACCTCCGATTTTCGCTTCGCAAACCCCGTTCGCGAACTTCCGCGGAAGGTTCGGTTCGCGGAAAAGTTTGCGAACTGCAATAGACTTTAATGGGGGAGCGAACTTGGAAAACTAGAAGCACTTATGCTGGCCAGAAAAGTGATAGAAAACATGTTTCAAGGGGTCTAACACCTGGACCCGCAGGTGGCGGAGTGGGATACATGCCAAAAATCCCGGGGAAAAATCTGGTTGTGATGCAAAGCAATGTTTTAAGGGCAGAAATCACATTGGGCTCAATTCACAAAGCGGTGCTAACCCAGTTAGAGACTTTAGGGGCCTGATTCACAAAGCGGTGCTAACAGTTAGCACCCTGGTGAAAAGCCCTTTATCACGCCTAAACTCAGTTTAGGCATGATAAGTTTAGGTGTGATAAGTTTAGGTGTGATAAGTTTAGGCATGATAAGTTTAGATAAGTTTAGATCGTGTGCAAAGTCACTCAAAGCAACGTGATTAAACTCTATGGGCCTGATTCACAAAGCGGTGCTAACAGTTAGCACCCTGGTGAAAAGCCCTTTATCACGCCTACGGGGCTCGATTCACAAAGCGGTGCTAACCCAGTTAGCATGCCTAAAAGACTTTAGGGGCCTGATTCACAAAGCGGTGCTAACAGTTAGCACGCTGGTGAAAAGCCCTTTATCATGCCTAAACTCAGTTTAGGCATGATGGCCTCGATTCACAAAGCGGTGATAACCCAGTTATCACGCCTAAAAGACTTTGGGCTCGATTCACAAAGCGGTGATAACCCAGTTATCACGCTTAAAAGACTTTGGGCTCGATTCACAAAGCGGTGATAACCCAGTTATCACGCCTAAAAGACTAGGGGCTCGATTCACAACGCGGTGATAACCCAGTTATCACGCTTAAAAGACTTTGGGCTCGATTCACAAAGCGGTGCTAACCCAGTTAGAGACTTTAGGCGTGATAACCTTTGCACCACTGAGTTATCACCGCGCGCAAAGTCCCATAGGGCTTAATGGGAGCTTCGCGCGAAGCGTCGGGTGTTGCGCGCTCACTTACGCGCGTACGCGCGGCAACTTCGCGCGAGTTTCTTCTTATCATGCCTAAAGTGAGTTTAGGCGTGATAAGGGCCTTTTCACCAGCATGCAAACACTTTGCACCGCTTTGTGAATCGAGCCCTTTAGGCGTGATGACCTTTTCACCACTGAGTTATCACCGATTTTTCCTGCTCTTCGCGCGAAGTTACCATAGGGCTTAATGGGAGCTTCGCGCGAAGCGTCGGGTGCGTACGCGCGGCAACTTCGCGCGAGTTTCTTCTTATCATGCCTAAAGTGACTTTAGGCGTGATAAGGGCCTTTTCACCACGGTGCTAACACTTTGCACCGCTTGGTGAATCGAGCCCGATAAGTTTAGGTGTGATAAGTTTAGGTGTGATAAGTTTAGGCATGATAAGTTTAGGTGTGATAAGTTTAGGCATGATAAGTTTAAGCGCCAACTGCGTTAGCACCGCAGTGCACAGCTGATCAAAAGTTTTACGCTAGCAAAGTCTGGTGCACTTCGTATAAAGTTTAATGGCGCTGCTTTGCGTGCGGGACTTTGCAAGCGATCTAAACTTATCTAAACTTATCATGCCTAAACTTATCACACCTAAACTTATCATGCCTAAACTTATCACACCTGGGGCTCGATTCACAAAGCGGTGCTAACCCAGTTAGCATGCCTAAAAGACTTTAGGCATGATAACCATTGCACCATGCTGGTGAAAAGCCAGTTTAGGCGTGATAAGTTTAGGTGTGATAAGTTTAGGTGTGATAAGTTTAGGCATGCTAAGTTTAGATAAGTTTAGATCGCTTGCAAAGTCCCGCACGCAAAGCAGCGCCATTAAACTTTATACAAAGTGCACCAGTCTTTGCTAGCGTAAAACTTTTGATCAGCTGTGCACTGCGGTGCTAACGCAGTTGGCGCTTAAACTTAGCATGCCTAAACTTATCACACCTAAACTTATCATGCCTAAACTTATCACACCTAAACTTATCACACCTAAACTTATCATGCCTAAACTGAGTTTAGGCATGATAAAGGGCTTTTCACCAGCGTGCTAACTGTTAGCACCGCTTTGTGAATCAGGCCCCTAGGGCTTGATTCACCAAGCGGTGCAAAGTGTTTGGACGCTGGTGAAAAGGCCCTTATCACGCCTAAACTCACTTTAGGCATGATAAGAAGAAACTCGCGCGAAGTTACCGCGCGTACGCGCGTAAGTGCGAGCGCAGCACCCGACGCTTCGCGCGAAGCTCCCATTAAGCCCTATGGGACTTTGCGCGCGCTCTCGCAGGAAAAAGCGGTGATAACTCAGTGGTGAAAAGGTCATCACGCCTAAAGTCTTTTAGGCGTGATAACTGGGTTAGCACCGCTTTGTGAATCGAGCCCCTAAAGTCTCTAACTGGGTTAGCACCGCTTTGTGAATCGAGCCCATCATGCCTAAACTTATCACACCTAAACTTATCATGCCTAAACTGAGTTTAGGCATGATAAAGGGCTTTTCACCAGGGTGCTAACTGTTAGCACCGCTTTGTGAATCAGGCCCCTAAACTTATCATGCCTAAACTGGCTTTTCACCAGCGTGGTGCAATGGTTATCACGCCTAAAGGGCTTGATTCACAAAGCGGTGATAACCCAGTTATCACGCCTAAAAGACTTTGGCCTCGATTCACAAAGCGGTGATAACCCAGTTATCACGCCTAAAAGACTTTAGGCGTGATAACCTTTTCACCACTGAGTTATCACCGCTTTTTCCTGCTCTTCGCGCAAAGTTACCGCGCGTATGCGCGTTCGCGCGTACGCGCGTGAGAGCGCGCGCAAAGTCCCATAGGGTTTAATGGGAGCTTCGCGCGAAGCGTCGGGTGTTGCGCGCGCACTTACGCGCGGTAACTTCGCGCGAGTTTCTTCTTATCACGCCTAAAGTGAGTTTAGGCGTGATAAGGGGCTTTTCACTGGCGTGCAAACACTTTGCACCGCTTTGTGAATCAAGCCCAAAGGGCCTGATTCACAAAGCGGTGCTAACAGTTAGCACCCTGGTGAAAAGCCCTTTATCATGCCTAAACTCAGTTTAGGCATGATGGGCTTGATTCACAAAGCGGTGCTAACAGTTAGCACGCTGGTGAAAAGCCCTTTATCACGCCTAAACTCAGTTTAGGCATGATAAGTTTAGGTGTGATAAGTTTAGGTGTGATAAGTTTAGGTGTGATAAGTTTAGGTGTGATAAGTTTAGGTGTGATAAGTTTAGGCATGATAAGTTTAGGTGTGATAAGTTTAGGTGTAATAAGTTTAAGCGCCAACTGCGTTAGCACCGCAGTGCACAGCTGATCAAAAGTTTTACGCTAGCAAAGACTGGTGCACTTCGTATAAAGTTTAATGGCGCTGCTTTGCGTGCGGGACTTTGCAAGTGATCTAAACTTATCTAAACTTAGCATGCCTAAACTTATCACACCTAAAACTTATCATGCCTAAACTTATCACACCTAAACTGGCTTTTCACCAGAGTGGTGCAATGGTTATCATGCCTAGGGCTCGATTCACCAAGCGGTGCTAACCCAGTTATCACGCCTAAAGGACTTTAGGCGTGATGACCTCTTCACCACTGAGTTAGCACCGTTTTTGCCTGCACTTCGCGCGAAGTTATCGCGCGTAAAGTTTTGCGCGCGCACCCGCACAGGCGCGCGCGCAAAGTCCCATAGGGTTTAATGGGCGCATCGCGCGAAGTGCGGGGCGCTTCGCGCGCACGCACGCGGGAGCGCGCGCAAAACTTTACGCGCGGAAACTTCGCGCGAAGCCCTTCTTATCATGCCTAAAGTGACTTTAGGCGTGAAGAGGGCCTTTTCACCACGGTGCTAACACTTTGCACCGCTTAGTAAATCGAGCCCCTAAAGTCTCTAACTGGGTTAGCACCGCTTTGTGAATCGAGCCCGATAAGTTTAGGTGTGATAAGTTTAGGTGTGATAAGTTTAGGCATGATAAATTTAGGTGTGATAAGTTTAGGCATGATAAGTTTAAGCACCAACTGCGTTAGGACCGCAGTGCACAGCTGATCAAAAGTTTTGCGCTAGCAAAGTCTGGTGCACTTCGCATAGGGTTTAATGGCGCTGCTTTGCGTGCGGGACTTTGCACGCTATCTACACTTATCTAAACTTATCACGCCTAAACTTATAACACCTAAACTTATCACACCTAAACTTATCATGCCTAAACTGGCTTTTCACCAGCGTGGTGCAATGGTTATCACGCCTAAAGTATTTTAGGCATGCTAACTAGGTTAGCACCGCTTTGTGAATCGAGCCCTTGGTGCTTAAACTTATCACGCCTAAACATATCACACCTAAACTTATCACACCTAAACTTATCATGCCTAAACTGAGTTTAGGTGTGATAAAGGGCTTTTCACCAGTGTGCTAACTGTTAGCACCGCTTGGTGAATCGAGCCCATTGAATGCTAAATTGCAGGCCTAAAGTGCTTTCAAACATCTTGCATGTGTATACATCAATCAGAGAGTGTAATTAGTGTACTGCTTCACACTGACACACCAAACTCACTGTGTAATGCACCGCAAACAGCTGTCTGTGTTGTGACGGCCGTGATGGACTATGTGCAGTGCGCACCATGGCGAGATTGCTCTTCCTCACTCAGTGATGTCTGGTTAGGTAATGTCTGTCTGCCTTATCAACTTTCAATGGTTCTTTCTCTACGGTTGTTAAAGCTTACATCTATTTTTTTACATTACATTTTCTACTTGCTGTTCAGTACCTGCAACGAGAATCTATTATGGAGGGCAAGTCTGCCATTGTGACCAAGGGTAATGGCGGGGGAACCCTTTCTCGTGTGATTCCGTTCTGGAGTTGTAGCCTAACAAATGGCTACCACCACACATCCAGGCAAGGAGGGCAGCAGGCATGCCCGCCCCGAGGTAGTGACCAAAAATAACAATACGGGATTCGGGAGGACCTGCTGTTTTTGAAACAAATTCACTTTAAATCCTTTAACGAGAATCTGTTATGGCGGACAAAGATGACACCACTTGCCTCTCACGAGAATCAGTTATGGAGGGCAAGTCTGCCATTGTCACCACGGGTAATGGCCGGGGAATCAAGGTTCGATTCCGGTCCGAAGTGGGAGCCTGCTGAGACCCATGCTGTACCTGCCCTGACCGTGCTTTGCAGACCAGGCATCTGTGGTTAGATGGACCCTTGACCCAGCGGAAGACAACTCGAAAGCATTTGCCAAGAATGTTTTATGGAGGGCAAGTCTGCCATTCCTTCAAGTGTGTGAAACTTTCGATGGTACTAGTTTCTCAGTACCATGGTGACTGACCACGGGTAATGGCCGGGGAATCCGGTTTCTATTCCGTTCCGGAGTTGGAGCCTAAGAAATGGCTACCACCACACATCCAGGTAAGGAAGGCAGCAGGCATAGCATGCCCGCCCCAAGGTAGTGACCAAAAATAACAATACGGGACTCGGGAGGACCTGCTGTTTTTTAACTTTTTTTCTAACTTTTTCACTTTAAATCCTTTAATGAGAATCTGTTATGATGCACAAAGATGACACCACTTGCCTTTCACGAGAATCAGTTATGGAGGGCAAGTCTGCCATCCATTCAAGTGCAAGGTATGCACTGACTGCCAGGTATGATACAATGTGCAGTAAAAGATGCAGTGAAAGGTATGCAGTGATTGCAAACAGCCGTTTGTGTAGTGACGGCCGTGCTGGACTGGTGCGCATCATGACGAGAGTGCAGATGATGGTGGCTTTAAAGCCCATATGGTCGCCCGGCTGATGTAGCTGAATGACAGAACAGTGACTGTCCAGCTGATCAAATTTGGTCTGACCACAATGAAACAACGACCTTATTATCATTGGTGTGCCACCCCCACCCGAGACACTCATATAGCCGGCGGTCATTGCTTTATTGTGATACGCAAGCCCCTTCACCGCGGCAAGGTAATGATTACGAAGGGGGATGGGCACATGCACATGCCTTTTGTTTTTTTGTTGCAGCCGCCCGCAGTGCAGCCAGAAAAATTAGGCAGGCATGTACACGCACCTGAAAAATTAGTATAGCGGCCGCTGCTAGCAGCGCCCTTAAAAATTCAGGAATCCACCTAGAGTCCTGGACCCTGTTGGTGGTGGCGGAGAAGGCAGTCAAGCGTCCTGCAGGCTGAGAGGCTGTGTGTGGGGACTGACTTAGTCTTCGGTCAGGCAGGATCCATGCCTCATTCATTTTGATAAAGGTGAGTTACTGAAAACTGTTGTGACTTAAAGAAACTCCGTAACAAAAATTTCATCCGGTTTTCTTCCATCCTACAAGTTCCAAAATCTATTCTAATGTCATCTGGCTTACTGCAGCACGTTCTACTATCACCATCTCTGTAATAAATCAACTTATCTTTCTCTTGTCAGACTTGTCGGCCTGTGTCTGGAAGGCTGCCAAGTTCTTCAGTGTTGTGGTTCTGTGATGCATCTCCCCCCTCCAGGCCCCTCTCTGCACACTGTCTGTGTGTTATTTAGATTAGTGCAGCTTCTCTCTGCTCTATTATCTTTTACATGCTGGATAAATCCTCCTCTGAGCTGGCTGGGCTTTCACATACTGAAGAATTACATACAGGCAGAGCTGTCTGCACTCTGCAGGAAGAAACAGCCTGACACTTCAGTGGAAGATAGCTGCAGGGGGAAAGAAACACACAAGTGATCTCTTGAGATTAAAAAGGAAGGCTGTATACATCCTGCTTGTGTATGGATGTATTTTCTATGTGTGGACATACTGTACATCAACCTACTTCCTGTTTTGGTGGCCATTTTGTTTGTTTATAAACAAACTTTTAAAAACTGTTTTTAACCACTTTTAATGCGGCGGGGAGCAGCGAAATTGTGACAGAGGGTAATAGGAGATGTCCCCTAACGCACTGGTATTTTACTTTTGTGCGATTTTTAACAATACAGATTCTCTTTAAGAGACTTCTCTTCTCAGTGACAATGCCTCCAGCTGCACTGAAGGTCCTTTCTGACAGGACGCTTGTGGCAGGGCAAGAGAAAAGTTGGATGGCAAATTGGGACAGCTCTGGCCACAGGTCAAGCCTGTGCACTCAGTAGACCAAGGGTTCATCGTCGCTGCTCGCAGTGTCTACATCCACAGTTAAGGCCAGGTAGTCGGCTACCTGCCGGTCCAGGCATTGGTGGAGGGTAGATCCGGAAGGGCTATGGCGAGGCATTGGACTAAAGAATGTCTGCATGTCCGACATCACCCCGAGATCGTTGGAGCGTCCTGTCCATGCCTGCGTGGACTTGGGAGGAGGAGGATTACTGCCAGTGGTACCTTTATAGCGTTGTACTGTCACATCATCCTTAAATGCATTGTAAAGCATCATTGCCAGCTTGTTCTGCAAGTACTGCATCCTTTCCGACTTGTGTTAAATTGGTAACAGGTCTGCCACTTTGTGCCTGTACCGACGGTCTAGTAGCGTGGCCACCCAGTACAGGTCATTCCCCTTGAGTTTTTTGATACAGGGGTCCCTCAACAGGCTGGACAACATGAAAGAGGCCACCTGCACAAAGTCGGATCCAGACGTACTCTCCATCTCCTCTTGCTCTTCCTGAGTGACGTCACGCAACTCCTCTTCCTCCCTCCAGCCACGAACAATACCACGGGAACGTGGAGCAGCACAAGCCCCCTCTGACGGCTGCTGCGGTTGTTCTTCTGCCTCTTCCTCCTCCACAGAAACACCTTCCTCATCCGAGTCTGACTCCTCTCCTTCCCCACACGACTCCTCTTCTTCCTCCTCCTCCCCCCTCTGTGCTGCCGCAGGTGTCGAGGAAACATCTGCTCCAGGAAGTAAGCGTAGGGGATCAAGTCGCTGATGGTGCCTTCAGCGCGACTCACCAGGTTGGTCACCTCCTCAAACGGCTGCATGGTCCTGCATGCATTTCGCATCAGTGTCCAGTTTGAAAGCCAGAACATCCCCATCTTGCCAGATTGTGTCCTTCTACTGTAATTGTACAGGTACTGGGTGACGGCTTTCTCCTGGTCTAGCAGGTGAGAGAACATGAGCAGGGTGGAATTCCAGCGAGTCGGGCTATCGCAAATGAGGCATCTCACCGGCAACTTGTTTCTCCGCTGAATGTCCGCAAAGCGTGCCATGGCCTTGTAAGAGCGCCTGAAATGCCCACACAACTTCCTGGCCTGCTTCAGGACGTCCTCTAAGCCTGGGTACTTTGACACAAATCTTTGCACGACCAGATTCAGCACATGTGCCAGGGTACATGTGTCAGCTTTCCCAAATTCAAAGCGGAAAGGAGATTGCTGCCGTTGTCACACACCACGTTGCCGATCTCCAGCTGGTGCGGGGTCAACCATTGCTCCACCTCTTTGTTAAGAACAGCCAGGAGAGCTGGTCCAGTGTGACTCTCCGCTTTGAGGCAAGACATGTCTAAAATGGCGTGGCACCGTCGTACCTGGCATGCAGCATAGGCTCTGGGGAGATGGGGCTGTGTAGCCGGAGAGGAGGAGATGGCAGCACCACTAGAGTTGAACTGCCACTCAGCCAAGGAGGAGAAGGAGGATGACAGAAAAGAGGATGTAGCAGGAGGAGAAGGAGAGGAGGTGGCAGGAGGCCTGCCTGCAAGACGTGGAGGTGTCACAAGTTTGTCCGCTGCGCAGCCATGTACTCCCTGCTTGCCATCGGTCACTAGGTTGACCCAATGGGCTGTGTACGTAATGTAGCAGCCCTGCCCGTGCTTGGCAGACCAGGCATCCGTGGTCAGGTGGACCCTTGACCCAACGCTCTTCGCATGAGATGACACCACTTGCCTCTCAACTGCACGGTACAGTTTGGGTATGGCCTTTCGTGAAAAATAAGTGCGGCCTGGTATCTTCCACTGCGGTGTCCCAATGGCCACAAATTTACAGAAAGCTTCTGACTCCACCAGCTTGTATGGTAATAGCTGCCGAGCTAATAGTTCCGCCATGTCAGCTGTCAGACGCTGGGCAAGAGGGTGACTGGCAGAAGTTGGCTTCTTCCGCTCAAAGACTTCCTTCACGGACACCTGGCTACTGCTGAGGGCAGAGGAGCGGAACCGCTCAAGGGCAGAAGCGGTGTGGAGGAGGGTGGCTGTGAAGTTGCAAGGGAGAAATCAGCTGAAGAGGCTGCACCTGAAGGAGGAAGAGGAGAAGGAGGGTGGCTTGTCTTTTGTGTGCTGCTTTTGCTCAGGTGCTCTTCCCATTGCTGTTTGTGCCTTTTCTCCAGGTGCCTTCGTAAGGCACTTGTCCCTACATGAGTGTTGGCCTTTCCACGGCTCAATTTTTGGAGGCAGAGAGAACAGATGGCTTTGCTCCGATCTGAGGTACACACGTTAAAAAATTTCCAAACCGCTGAGTCCCCCTGGGGTGATGGCACTATGGTGGCATCAGCAGCTGACCTTGAAGGGCACGTTGCCTGGCTTTCCATAGCTGGAGATACATGGCACCGGACACTGCCCCCAGCTGTTTCTGAGGACGAGCTCCCTCTGCTTCTTTCATGGACTTGTCTCCTTCTACTCCTCTCTGGCTCCCTCTCTGAACTGTCCCCCTGGTCATCTCCTCTATTGGGAACATACGTGGCATCCGTATAATCGTCATCATAATCATCCTGCCCAGCTTTGCTTTCCTCAGACACCTCCACAACTGCACCAACATCAGGTGCTTCATCATCCCCCTCCTCACACTTTACATCCATACTATCGCCACCTAACTCAGACGTATGAGGTGTTGTAACTTGCTTAGTGCCTTCATCTTGTTGTAGCATTATTGGCTGTGAATCAGTGATTTCCACACCAAATAACTCCTGCGAAGTGTCAAATGCAGCAGATGTGGTGCTTGTTGTAGCGCTGGTGGCTGCGGGAGATGAGGTGTTCTGTGTTAAATACTCAACCACGTCCTCACAATTTTGGGAAGTGATGGCACGTGCCTTCTTCTGAGCACTGTACTTTGGGCCAGGTCCGCACGAAATCACAGCAACACCACCTCGCACAGACCTGCCGGTGCCAGGTGGCCTTCCTCTGGGTCTGCCTCTACCTCTTCCTCTACCTGGTTTGTCCATTTTGTCCATCTCAGGGGGATGCTAGGTATATGCAGTGAGGTTGGGTTCACTGAACACAAAGGTAGTTATATGCAGTCAGGTGGGTTAACTCAACACAACAGCTAGCTATATGCAGTGAGATAGGTTCACTGAACACTAAAGGTAGTTAGATGCAGTGAGGTGGGTTCACTCAACACAAAGGTAGGTAGATGCAGTGAGGTGGGTTCACTGAACACAAAGGTTGTTATATGCAGTGAGGTGAGTTCACTCAACACAAAGGTAGTTATATATGCAGTGAGGTGGGTTCACTGAACACAAAAGGTAGTTAGATGCAGTCAGGTGAGTTCACTCAACACAAAGGTAGTTATATGCAGTGAGGTGGGTTCACTGAACACAAAATGTAGTTAGATGCAGTCAGTTGAGTTCACTCAACCCAAAGGTAGATATATGCAGTGAGGTGGGTTCACTGAACACAAAGATAGTTATATGCAGTGAGGTGGTTTCACTGAACACAAAGGTAGTTAGATGCAGTGAGGTGGGTTCACTCAACACAAAGGTAGGTAGATGCAGTGAGGTGGGTTCACTGAACACAAAGGTAGTTAGATGCAGTGAGGTGAGTTCACTCAACACAAAGGTAGTTCGATGCAGTGAGGTAGGTTCACTGAACACAAAGGTAGTTAGAGGCAGTGAGGTGAGGTCACTCAACACAAAGATAGTTATATGCAGTGAGGTGGGTTCACTGAACACAAAGGTAGTTAGTTGCAGTGAGGTTGGTTCCCCTTAACACAAAGGTAGGTAGATACAGTGAGGTGCGTTTACTGAACACAAAGGTAGTTAGAGGCAGTGAGGTGGGTTCACTGAACACAAAGGTAGTTAAATGCAGTGAGGTGAGTTCATTCAACACAAAGGTAGTTATATGCAGTGAGGTGGGTTCACTGAACACAAAGGTAGTTAGATGCAGCGAGGTGAGTTTACTGAACACAAAGGTAGTTATATGCAGTGAGGTGAGTTCACTCAACACAAAGGTAGTTAGATGCAGTGAGGTGGGTTCACTCAACACAAAGGTAGTTATATGCAGTGAGGTGGGTTCACTGAACACAAAGGTAGTTAGATGCAGTGAGGTGACCTCACTCAACACAAAGGTAGGTATATGCAGTGATGGTGGGTTAACTAAGCAAAACATGTAGTAGTAGGTATATGCAGTACTGGGTAGTACAATGTGCAGCTCCCTGTTACACACACGGTCACACACACAGGTAGTCACTGAATGTGCTGCTGCTGCTGGGCTGCTGGCAGTGGCACACACACAGTATGAATTAGCAATGCTGTCTATGCAACACAAGTGTCAGTTTGACACACAGAAAAAAAAATGATCACAACAACAGGATTAGCTCTGAAAAGAGCTGTTGAATGAGGGGTGCTATTAAAGCAATAAGATTCAGCCAGGAGCAAGCTAAGAAGCCAAGAGCATGACTAAACTGTCCCTAGGAGAAAAAGTCTGCAGCAGCTCGCCCTAGTCTGTCTATGTGCAGGCACACGAGTGAGTGTAATGGCCACCGGAGCCTGCCTTATATAAGGGGGGTGGGGCTCCAGGGCTGAGTGTAGCCGGATTGGCTACAATGTGCCTGCTGACTGTGATGTAGAGGGTCAAAGTTGACTCTCATAGAGCATTATGGGGCGAATTGAACTTCTGGGAAAGTTCGCCTTCGCCGGGGAAGGCGAACCACCCGAAGTTCGCCTGGAACCGTTCACCGGCGAACCGTTCGGCCCATCTCCACTAATCGCACATGCAGTGCTTACATACCATCCGCTACCACTCACTTGACTAACGAGTGCAGGGTGGCAAAATTCTGTTTTGAACTGAATTTTTGCTACCAGCCCCCCACTCATCCTTCATGTTACATAGTTATTTTGGTTGAAAAAAGACCTACGTCCATCGAGTTCAACCAGTACAAAGTACAACTCCAGCGCGTCCCCCACATACCCCTGTTGATCCAGAGGAAGGCGAAAAAAACCCCACAAGGCATGGTCCAATTAGCCCCAAAAGGGAAAAATTCCTTCCCGACTCCAGATGGCAATCAGATAAAATCCCTGGATCAACATCATTAGGCATAACCTAGTAATTGTAGCCATGGATGTCTTTCAAAGCAAGTAAAGCATCTAATCCCCCTTTAAATGCAGGTATAGAGTTTGCCATAACGACTTCCTGTGGCAATGCATTCCACATCTTAATCACTCTTACTGTAAAGAACCCTTTCCTAAATAAATGGCTAAAACGTTTTTCCTCCATGCGCAGATCATGTCCTCTAGTCCTTTGAGAAGGCCTAGGGACAAAAAGCTCATCCGCCAAGCTATTATATTGCCCTCTGGTGTATTTATACATGTTAATTAGATCTCCTCTAAGGCGTCTTTTCTCTAGACTAAATAAACCCAGTTTATCTAACCTTTCTTGGTAAGCGAGACCTTCCATCCCACGTATCAATTTTGTAGCTCGTCTCTGCACCTGCTCTAAAACTGCAATATCTTTTTTGTAATGTGGTGCCCAGAACTGAATTCCATATTCCAGATGTGGCCTTACTAGAGAGTTAAATAGTGGCAATATTATGCTAGCATCTCGAGTTTTTATTTCCCTTTTAATGCATCCCAAAATTGTATTCGCTTTAGCTGCAGCGGCTTGGCATTGAGTACGATTATTTAACTTGTTGTCGATGAGTACTCCTAAGTCCTTCTCCAAGTTTGATGTCCCCAACTGTATCCCATTTATTTTGTATGGTGCTAGACCATTGGTACGACCAAAATGAATGACTTTACATTTGTCAACATTGAACTTCATCTGCCATGTATGTGCCCATATAGCCATCCTATCCAGATCCTGTTGCAATATGACACTATCTTCCTGAGAGTTGATGATTCTGCACAATCATCACAAACATCACTCCTACTGCATGTGATATGCAGTAGGAGGTAGAGGTATGTAGCACAGAATGTGCGGCTGTCAGAAAGGACAGAGGAGTGAGACCTGATGCAGTGCTGGAGCAGGTAAATATTACACTGCTTCACACTATTCTGCAGAAGGGGGAGCAGCAGTGGGCCCCCATAGCCTGAAACAGGTTGTTTCAACACTCAGCGCTGAGTGCTGAGCCCAAGGCTGGGCACCTCTGTAGCAGAAGTGCTATAGTGCGCGGTGTGCATAAGGGTAATTGGGACCCCGAATCACTTTTCCTTCCGAGTTGCTATAACTCAGAGGGGGAATAGTATTTAACCTTTAGCCAACTGCTCAGCGTCAATCGGCGGGAACGTGGCGGCAGCCCCAGGACCGCTCAACGCCAATTGCTGTGAAGTCCTGGGGCGGGGTTTTGCAGGATATTGCGTGTGCCAATCTCCGCTTTAACAACAACAAATAAATAAAAAATAAACAAAGCGGCAGCCATCTGAGCCCACCAACAGAAAGCTCTGGGGGGGGGGGGGGATTAAGGTTAAGCCTGTGGTCCTTAAGTGGTTAATGCTGCCAAGAATTTGAGCAGCGGAAGGGTGAGCTGTCATTCAGCTCACCCTGCGTCCAACTCACCGGTGGCATAACTATATGTATGCGCCATATCCCCCCCCCCCCCCCTCATAGTTGCAACTCTTAGTTTGAGGCAGTTCAGGAAATATGAAACCTCTATAAACAATTTAGACAACAACTTAGACCGTGTTTTCGCCCCTTACTTGACTGAGACTGACACCCCTGGAATATATTAAACTGACAACTGTAGCTCAGCCTCCTCACCCCAAAGAAAAAGCAATCTTATATTACCCAAATCGGAGTTCATTTCATTATATGGGAGTTCCTGAAAGGTTCCCTTCCCTAACAGGATCTGTTTATTGTCTTATTCTGCACAGCGGTTATACAAATATTTTATGTAGTCTATTCAGGAATATTCTTTTTTTTTTTTTAGACAACCGTAATGATTAAGGTGTCTTTTGTAATTTGGGACGGACACCCCGTTCATTTTACAGTGAGCCAAACATAACAAATTTGTATATAAATAATAAAAAAAAGCCCCACTACAATTGATCGCTGTATCCCATAAAACAGTATTTACATCAAAAGTCAGTAGAGATGAGAAAGGTTCAAAGTATTTTTTCCATAAATTATTTTTTATAATAACTATAAAAGTTATAGAGCCCATAAAGAGCTGTGGGAAGTAGACATTTTACAGTATCTGTATTGCTCGGATTACTTTCTGAAATATAAATGTGACAATCAGACATCTGAGTGTGCTGCCGGGTTATTTCCGAACCAACGATTACATGAGCAGCTTAATAAGTTTATGGGGTAATACTCCATTTGTAATTCCATCTCTTACATCAACATCTAATACTGTATAAACAAATGCTATTTAACCAAAATCTCTGGGTATTTCAGAACATTCCATTTTCTAAATGTTCATTTTGTTAAATGTTAAATACTATTAAGCCTATATTGTTTTTTCATACAAGCAAATTCAAATACTCAGGTTTATTTAATAGGGAAGAGAACAATAAGTAAAGTGCAATAATTTATTTACGTTATGAGTTGATTTAGTGCTGACTCTTCTACTACATTGTTTTAAAGACATCATTGTTTTACTCACTGTCCCTCACAGCACAGTAGCTAAGAATCTATGGGCCTAACCTAAGCCAGAGGCGTAGCTAGGGTCTTCAGTGCCCGGGGACAACTTTTTAAGCCCCCCCCCCCCGTCTGGACAAAATGGGCATGGACACGCATCAGAATGTGGGCATGGTCATGGTTGGAGACAGATGTACAAGTGCTGTGTTTAGATAGCCACATGTGCCCCCCTTACCCCATAGATAGACAGAGGTGCCTCCCTTCCCCTGTTTAGATAGCCAGATGTGCCCTGTTTATATAGCCAGATGTGCCCCCCTTTAGATAGCCACATGTGCTGTTTATGTAGCTACACGTGCTCCCCTTTTTTTGCTGCTGTTAACGTTCCTGCACTCCTCTGCAGGGCCCCAGCGTGAGTATTATCTGTGGTACACACTATGCAATTTTCTGTTAGATAGACAAATTGAATTGATTATTTCCAGCAGGTCCGATCTGATTTCTGATTGTTTTTCTGATCAATTTTCTGATTACTTCTATACAAAATCCATCAGAAAAACATCCAATCAGAAATCAGATCAGACCTGTCGGAAATAATGGTTTGACCTGTCTATCTGACGGGAAATTGCATGGTATGCACCAGGCATTAGGCTCTGTTCCCACTAGCGCGGAGAACGGACTTTGCTAAGTGGAGATTGAACGGCTCCTATGTTATACACTCTGCAGTGGATCCGGTGCAGTAAGAGGACAACACTCCTGTGCAGTGCGCAATATTCCCGGGCAGGCAGATGTGTTCCCCATGTAGCCTATGGGGGAGCACATTTGCCCCGGGCTCCAGCCACATCACAACTTACCATCAGAACGGGTATATGTCCACTCCCGCTGACCACACGTGATACAGAAGCAAGTGGGAACACGGCCTTTCACTGAGCCTCCTACAGGAACTATGTGTATGACAAAAAGCAGGGTTTCTCAATTCAGCCATGTACTCCCAACAGTGCATGTTTTGCAGAAAACCTCTGAGGCTGGGTTCACATATGACATACCGTGAAAGGCTGCGTTTTATGTTTATGTTAATGCTGTGTGCATGTTTTGTGTGTTTTTACTGTGTTTTTTGGTGCGTTTGTGACACGTTTTCCATGCATATTGCGTGCGTTCTAATGCGTTTGTGGCTCGCATATACATATATGCGGTTCGCATTTTTCATGAGTTTTTATATTTCCATTTATGCAAATCACTAGGAAAGCAACAGGAAGCGGAAAAACGCATATAAAACGCATGAAAACACATACCATTGCGTTCCCATTGACTTTCATTATGTGCGTTTTTCCTGCGTCAATGAATATTATGCAACAAAACCAGCGTTTTTAAAAACGCAGGTTTGAAAACGCATATGCTCTTTTTCCTGCGGCCCATAGACTTCCATTAGCGGCAAAAATGCAGCGTTTTAAGCAACGTTAGGGTTTCACGCACCGCTAGCGTGTCTGCTATGTGGGTACCCGGGATCGGTTGAAAAGGGCGCCCGAGCTGCCTGTATGAAAAGGGCGCCGCCATAGACATCAATGTTATTTCTAGAAATATGGGCTACAAGGTGTAGAAAAGGGCGCCCGAGTTTTGATATAGGCTACAAGTGGGCTCCCCTTTGTAGCCCATATTTTTTTGGCTACAAGGTTTTCGGCTACAAGCGGGCTCCCCTTTGTAGCCCATATTTTTTTCGGCTACAGTAAGGTGCCCCTCTGTAGCCCATATTATTGACTTTTTTTTGTAGCCAAAGTTTTTATATGGGCTACAAGCACTGTAAGCCGAATTATTTCATTCCCCCACTATCCATGGCGGCCTGGAGGGCCGAAGTTTGTATATGGGCTACAAGCGCTGGAAGCCGAATTATTTCATTCCCCCACTATCCATGGCGGCCTGGAGGGGGAATAGTAATTAACACATCCCGGAGTTTTTTGTAGCCGAAGTTTTTATATGGGCTACACCAGGCGTCTTGGTTTTTTTGTAGCCCAAGTTTTTATATGGGCTACACCAAGCGTCTTTTTTGTAGCCGAAGTTTATATGGGCTACACCAGGCGCCTTTTTTGTAGCCGAAGTTGGTATATATATGGGCTCCACCAGGCGCCCTTTTTTACCGGCGCCCTTTTCATGTAGACCCGGGTACCCAGCCTGAGGATTTCCACAAAACATGCATTTTTGGGAGTACTTGAGGACTGAGTTGCGAAACCCTGATATAAAGCATTGAAACCTGCCAAGGACAGAGTTTTAGAGGGGTGTAAGCAGAGAGGGGAACCCTTATTTAGGAATTATTATTCAATCTACATATAGAAGTCATGCTCCTTTACTAGCATAGTACAAATGAAGAGCTAATACAGCTGTTGAAGAAAAGACCCTGGTAGGCCTCCTCTGCTTCAGGGGCCTCAATGCAGTCGGAACTTCTGCTTCTTCTATTGCTATGCCACTGGTTCCTCACAATTTAAGGTTTCAAAATAGTCTACATCCAGTGCTGGGAAGAAATCAGTGTGACTGCAGAACTGTTTTTTGTTGGAAACCAGCACACTCAGAGGAAGCACCTGCAATCATGGAATATAGTTGAGAGCTATACGTGAAATCACAGCTAGTCCATCAGTGGCTTAGCTAAGGAGTTGTGGGCCCCGATGCAAGTTTTACAATGGGGCCCCCAAGCACTCTATACATAGCAATTGATATGGCGCGCCAAAACCTGCCAATGGCAACTACAGTGTCTGAGGTGCAAGAAGGGAATGGGAATCAGTTTATTAATGATTACTACCATTCAAAGTATCTATAGAAGTGATTATTATGAGCACAGGACCAATAGAGAGCTAATAATGTAGTTGAGGGAGGGCCCTTTGGGGCCCCTCTGACCCAAGGGCCCGATGCGCTGGCTACCTCTGCAACCCCTATTGCTACGCCCCTGTAGTCCATAAATAATATGTGTTGGAGAGTGTAAGTGAAAACTCTCAGCTGCTAAGTACCCAGTAGTATAGGACAAGGGGCAACTACCACACCTACATTCTCCAAGCTATACTCCTTTCTCAAATGAGGTGGGGGGCATAATATAGAAGGCTTATTATGGATGCTAAAAAAATAATAATATCAACATGAGGGAACTAAATATGTGTGTCTAGTTTGCTTATCATTAGTTGTTCAGCTTAGTTGTTGGCTTTGTTTGGGTTTTTCACTGTGCCTGCATTATTTTGAAGTTCACTTTTATACTGTTTTTTATATTACTCTTTTCTTTAAAGGATACCCGAGGTGACATGTGACATGATGAGATAGGCATGGGTATGTACAGTGCCTAGCACACAAATAATTACGCTGTGTTGCTTTTTTTTCTTTCTCTGCCTGAAAGATTTAAATATCAGGTATGTAAGTGGCTGACTCAGTCCTGACTCAGACAGGAAGTGACTACAGTGTGACCCTCACTGATAAGAAATTACAACTACAAAACACTTTCCTAGCAGAAAATGGCTTCTGAGAGCAGGAAAGAGATAAAAAGGATCAATGGTTCATAAATGTTACCTCTGGCATACTTCAATGAATGGGTCATTGAGCAAAAACAATAAAACAGTTAAAAGTTAAAAAGTAGATTTAACTAGTTCCCCGCCCGCGTACAGTATATCTACGCTCCTTTGGACTTCACTTCCCCGCCCGGAGCGTAGATATACGTACCCCCGCCGCTACCGCCGCTGTCCGCTCTCCCGCTCGCACTCCCGCGATCGTGCACGCCGCTGCCCGCTCGCCCGGAGATCAATGAACGGGAAAATACATTCCCGTTCGTTGATCTCTGCCCCCGCAATGATCTGCTGCTTTCGCTAAGCAGCGCGATCACTGTGAAAAAGAAAAAAAAATCCCAGCCTCTTTGTACTTCCTCCAAGCTTCCGGAAGGACGCTTGGAGGTCGCATTAAACTGTTGCCATCTTGTGGCCAAATAGTAAACTACACCCTAAACTATTTTTCACACACACATACATTACTTATACACAAACAATTAACTCATTACCTCCCACATTCCCCATTTTTTTTTTTTTTTTTGTAATTAAAAAAAAAAAAAAAAATTTACAATTAAAAAAAATACATAAATAGTTACCTTAGGGACTGAACTTTTTAAATATTTATATCAGGAGGGTACAACACTGTTACTTTATAAACTATGGGCTTGTAATTAGGGATGGACGCAAAACTAAAAAAAATGCACCTTTATTTCCAAATAAAATATTGGCGCCAAACATTGTGATAGGGACATAATTTAAATGGTTTTATAACCGGGACAAAATGGCAAATACATTTCATGGGTTTTAATTACAGTAGCATGCATTATTTAAAAACTATAATGGCCGAAAACTGAAAAATAATGTTTTTTTCCCATATGTTTTCCTATTTTCCCATTAAAACACATTTAGAATAAAATTATTCTTGGCATAATGTCCCACCTAAAGAAAGCCTAATTGGTGGCGAAAAAAACAAGATATAGTTCATTTCATTGCGATAAGTAATGATAAAGTTATAGGCGAATGAATGTAAGGAGCGCTGAAAGGAGAAAATTGCTCGGATGCTGAAGGGGTAAAACCCCTCAGTTGGGAAGTGGTTAAACATAAAACTGTGGAATATCTTAAAAAGTAATTTTTAGGAAAAGGAAGATGGATACAATCGTTTATTTCATTTGTTTATTTTCACCTCGGGTGTCCTTTAAACGATCACTGATTACTTTCCATTTTATGTGTGAGCTCTTTGAGATACACAAAAGTGGCAATCAGCTCCATTGTCACAGAAGCCCATAATGCCACCATAGGTCTTCACTACATTATTATCAGAGCCGGGACAAGGTCCTCCAGCACCCAAGGCTGAGACACCAAAGTGCACCCCTCCATCCCTCCACCCCAGCCGTCACACACTGATTGCTTTTAGACTAAGAGGCACCCCAGGCCCCCCAACACATTAATCTCTAGTTATCTGGCTTGTACTCACTTCCATGTATCTCCTTTTCTTATTTCTTTCTGCTTCAAACACAATTAGGAATGACAGCTGAATGAATTCTGCGCCCCCTCCTACACTGCGCCCTGAGGCTGGAGCCTCTCCAGCCTATGCCTCGGCCCGGCCCTGATTATTATCCCCTTTCCTTCTTAGAGGAGACACAGAGATGGGGTACAGGTACTTTTTCATCAACTGCAGAAAAGTGTCCAGAAAATGTCCTAAGCGGGATGTGACTGAATTAATTCCGCTTACAATGGGTCGGCCTGGGGGTTCTCTATGTGTTTATGAATTTTTGGCACACAGTACAATACAGGAGTTCTCACATAGGACGGAATCAAATATTTACTCTCTTTCTCTATCACTATCTCTTTTTGTACTCCTTTCTTCACCAATGAACTCAACTCCTGGTGATATCTCCATCCTGGGTCTGTTCTCAGAACCTGATATGTTTGCTTATCCTCCAAATATTTGGAATTTATTCAATGTTTGTTTTTGTTTTTTTTGGAGGGGGGGGGGCATATTGTAATCCCTTGTCCAATAGTTTTTGTTCTGAATCAGTCAGAGTTTTACTACTCCGGTTAAAAATTCCTTCCCCTAGTTTCCTTTCATTTTTTTGTTTTCTGGTTCCTCTGGTTCTTCTTCTAAAGATCTTTTCCTCCTTTCTTTTTGGGGTAATACTTTCTCTAAAAAATGATTGTTAGGATCCTCACTAACCTCAGGATTTTCTACCAGGGAGGGCTCTAGAGCCGAGAACCTGTTATAAACGGGAGAATAAACTTCGGTGGGGGTACTGTTGGATTATACCTAGGTTTAGGTCTCCATTGCGGTCGTGATTGTAGGTAAGTTTTAGGGTACATTTTATATGGTTTTCTTGGTAAAATTGATGGCGGTTTGGGATTCTGATAGTATCTCGGGACCCCATAAGGGTCCCTGTCAAAAGGACCCTGGAAGTAAGTCCTTGTATATGTGATGTATTCCAGTTTTAACCTCCTGGCAACCACGTCACGCCGATGGGCGTGGCCACTGCGTCGGCAGCCCCAGGACCGCCTAACGCCGATTGGCGTAAAGTCCTGGGGCCAGCTAATGCAGGAGATCGCGCACAGGCTGCGCGCGCATCTCCTGCTTGGGGGGCGGAGCTCCGCCCCACCTTCAGTCTCCGAGCGACTATTGTCGCTCTGGAGACTGTTAGATGGCGTGATCACCGTCTATTTATGTGTACAGCGCTGCGATCGGCAGCAGCGCTGTACTGGGGACAGCCATGTGACACGGCTGTCCCCCTGGGACACTGGAGAGCAATCGGCTCTCATAGGCAGAAGTCTATGACAGCCGATCGCCATAATTGGCTGGCTGTGGGGAGGGAGGAGAAATATTTAAATAAACACTTTTTTTAATTAAAAAACAGTAAGAAAAATATTTATACAAATAAAAATAAACAATGTGGGGGCGATCAGACTCCACCAACAGAGAGCTCTGTTGGTGGGGAGAAAAGGGGGGGAATCACTTGTGTACTGTGTTGTGCAGCCCTGCAGCTTGGTCTTAAAGCTGCAGTGGCCTATTTTACTAAAAATGGCCTGGTCAATAGGGGGGTTTAGCACTGCAGTCCTCAAGAGGTTAAATAAATGCTTATATTTTATTGGATGGAGAAGTGACCTGTTGGATTTTTTTCTGGTGATAGTCACTATGTAATATTGTCTTTGAGCACTGTGGTGATGCTGCAGATGCCGATTTAAAGCACCAAGTGCTGTGGAATTATATGCGTAAAACAATAAACTATTACTAAGAAAAATGGAAAAATTATATTTTTCTGTTTCGAAATGTTTATTGAAAATTTAAACATAACAAAGTTAATAATTTTGCAGACTATAAATAACAATATAATAATACGACAATATGGTAACGTCCCTTCGGAAGAGATGGTTCTTATCTGGGTCATTCAAAAATTCTATAGAGCAAGACTAAAATTATTTAAATAACTGTACATAAAAAACTGTACATAAAAATTATTATAGGAAAAATTGTGGAAAAAAAATCTAACAACTGAACTGAGATTGAACAGCAAATTCAAAGGGAATTAAATTAGAAATAACTATGTGTCTGTGAAATTACCATGCATCTGCTGAGGTTTAAAAGTCCAAAGTTGACGAAAGTTTTTGTAAAAGTCCAACAAAGTATATCAGAGGTATCCATTCTGGTATCAGGGGATAATAGATGGTATCAGATTAGCAGACAAGCAAAGGACTTCCTTTCAATGTCTCTTTTGGATGTTCTGTTGTAATTAGGGCAGCTGAATGACATTTATTAATATTGGAAAATCTATGTACTTCCTTTTGATGTTAAATGTATATAAACTGTCTAAAAAGATAATTCCAAACTGCACCAATATAGTTACACATACAGTTCCCCTGTGAATTATGAAAGCAAAGGTTGCTGCAGCAGAAAGTTCCCAGATGGATTCAATATTAACTACCTGCGGGCCGCCGCAGTATAAATCTACGGCGGGCAGGGGTAGCTGCGGTTCTGACCTGCCGTAAACTCTACGTCCCATTGACTGCGCACCCCCGCCGCTGTCGCCGCTCGGTCTCCGCCGCAATATGCTGCCCTGCCGCCTCTATGACGGCAGAGCACTGTGAGCCGGGCAGGAGCCGTTTTCATTGGCTCCTGGCCCTGTCATTCTTGTAAGCCGTTCCCATTGGCTTACATTGAATGACAGGGTCAGGAGCCAATGAAAGTGGCTCCTGACCGGTGCACAGCGCTCTGCCATCATACCGACGGCAGATAGAGCAGCCTGCGGCGAGGACAGAGCGGCGTGACTGTCGGGAGCGGCGGTTTACTGAACCAGCACCCTCTGGTCCTTAAGGGGGCAGAGGGTGCTGGTCCCGAAGTGGTTAATTTTAGCAGTTTCCAGCTGGAAACTGCTAAAATTGATGTATAAACTGTCTGTTCTAACATCTTGTCAGCATACAGGAGTCTGAAGAAGGCTTATTAGCTGAAAGCTTAGCTTACTTTTTTTTTCATCCTGATTCAAAATTTCTTGTTTGAACAGCTGTAGTAGCCATGAAATTTGTTGCAATTCATCTTACAAATGGTGGTTGCACCTGAAAAGTGGATGAAGATAATCTCAGTTAACGCGGCTCTTTGCAAACGTCCTCTGCCACCACCACCATGCGTTGTGTTAGGTGCACGTTATGCGACCTTAACGTAGCACCTTTTATGCGGCCCATAGACTTCCATTAGCGGTAAAAACGCAGCGTTTTTCGCAACACTTGCATTTCTGCTAAGTTTGCACCTAGCTAAACAGTGCAAACCTCAGACATTGATAAATAGCCTGTATCCTTTATTGTTCATTAAAATGTATTCATAATTACTTAACAGACCACTATGAATAAAAAATAAATGTTTATGCACATGTTTACAATGTTCATTTGATCCAGAATAAAATGAACTTTACATTTCTTTTTTCCTATTTCACTGTCACAGTCCAATGTTCTGAGAGATCTGACAGGCTTTGGACTAGTCTATATCCTCATGGGGGAGTCTCAGTTCTATATTTTCATAAGCACTTAGGCCTGGTGCACACCAAAAACGCTAGCAGATCCGCAAAATGCTAGCAGATTTTGAAACGCTTTTTCTTATTTTTCTGCAGCGTTTCAGCTAGCGTTTTGCGGTTTTGTGTAGCGGTTTTGGTGTAGTAGATTTCATGTATTGTTACAGTAAAGCTGTTACTGAACAGCTACTGTAACAAAAAACGCCTGGCAAACCGCTCTGAAGTGCCGTTTTTCAGAGCGGTTTGCGTTTTTCCTATACTTAACATTGAGGCAGAAACGCATCCGCAATCCAAAATCTGCAGCAGCCCGGGAGTATGCGTTTCTGCAAAACGCCTCCCGCTCTGGTGTGCACCAGCCCATTGAAATACATTACCCTAGCGGATCCGCACCCGCAAGCAGATCGCAAACAGCAGCGGAAACGCTCCGGTGTGCACTAGGCCTTACTAAACAGCAGTTGCTCAATCCAATAGTGAATAATGAAGCTGGCAGGCATCTTTGTACAGAACCTTTCCAGGGAGTGAATTAAAAGTATAAAGGGGATGCTGATAATCCCCCAAGATGTGATGGACTAGTCCAATACCTATCAGTCAGATCTGACAGATTTTACTGCCTACTGTATGCTACAACAACATAGTAAAACATTAATTTATAATGCATTTTCATCTGGGAGAAATTATGTGTACACATGTAGTTTAAATGTTAATTTATTTTTCAAAAAACTGGTCCTGTAAGAGAGACATTTATGAACTGGTTTAAGTTTAATAGGATTTTAGTTCAATTAATTTATAAAAAACAAAACAAAACAAGCAGCATCTGACTGAAAATAAATCAACGACAGTAGCACAATTTTGGGTGCCAGGTGAAGCCGCTAATAGAGTACCAACAATACTAAGAGGTGTTGCTAGCCCCAATGATCAGTGGCACTTGCCCCGGATCTATTCTGGGATGACCTGGATGTCCCCTAGGCACTGGCAGGCAGCAGGCAGCAGGCAGCAGTACCCATCACTGGCCACTTGGTCTCCAGATTCTGCAGACTTATTTTCTGGTCTTCTCCACTCAGTGTCAAAGAAGGAGTCAGACAGAGCTGCTAGCGTCTGATTCTCGAATGCTAGGAGGAGAATCGCCAGCTACAGAGGATCTCTCCAGACTTGACATGACCACACCCACATTATGGTGCATGGCCACACCCATTTTTGGCTGGAGTGCCGAAAAGTGCCCCGTATCTCTTATGATCCTAGCAACACCCCTGACAATACTGCTGATATTTTACTAAGGCTTCTACCTTCTCCTAACACTAGTTGGTAAAACTAGCCCGACTGATTTCCTATGACTAATACTACCCATCCCTTCTTTAACATAGCCTGGGCTGTATCTGGTGCCCAAATTATAAACCAGACGCAACTGTAGCTGCAATAAACATTAACTCTGGTGGTACCCAAATTACCAGGCACCATGTAGTACCTAAACTACCTGCCTCGGGAGGCCACAAATCATACAATGTATGGTCGATTTTGTAGTAAAAGAAGTTCCAACTGGACAAAAGCTCATGGAGGAAAGTGTGCGCATGCTTCAAAATTTGAAGGGCAAGGTGGATTGCCCTAAAAAGGACTGTGGCTTTTTGATCCTCCACAATATAAAGGATCGTATCCCAGAATCTGTTTTATAAATCAAAATTTGATTGAGCAGATATGAAAAACAAGTGTGTCTATGACTATGTGTATCCGTGTGGTGTCGTGTACAGTAGGGTTAACAATCTAGTTAGGGTATCACTCGAAAAATGCAAATACTGTACAAAAATCTTTTTCACCAAAATTGTCAGCTTTTGAGGATCTGTATGTGGGCATTTTAACTTATTTTGGATTTCAGAGAAGCACAGAGGAGCCTGGTAGTCAGACATACCTATGGTCAATTGCAGACCTGTACATTATGGTCCGGATCAGTTCATTTTGGCTCGCGGCTCTGAGAGCCAAGCGCCGAAACTGGGCGCCGTCATAGCAGCAATGCTATGATGCGCGGCCCGCATAGCAGTAATTTGGGCTCTGGGGCACCAGACCCCAAATTACATCTCCCTCCGAAATGCGACAACCCGGAGGGGGAATAGTATTTAACGCCGCCTCGGAGTTTAGGGGCAGCGGGGAAAGCCATCATTTGGCTCTCCCCGTGCCGAACTGAGCGGCGCCGATATAATATGTACCCCTTAATGGTCATATTTCAGTCTTCACACTTTTAATTTAGGCAGGGTTAACACCTATGAAAAACTGCATGCCAATTGCAAATTTGGGCAAATGCATTCAGTGCTCATGTAATGAAAATCAATGAAGAATCACACTTCTGTTTAAAAATTGCGATCCTGTTTTTGCATGCGTTAAAAAACTTTACATCTTGCATCATAAATTCACGCATTGCATGCAAATTCTCATTGACTTTTCTAAAAAAAAAAAAACCTGCAGTAATAAGCGTGCACCCTGCCTAAGGGATCAATCTGCGATTACGACTGTTTCCATTCTGAAAAAGGAACTTGGTAGTTTCAGGAACAGGATGTCTCACAGTATAGCATTTCTGACCTTAGTATACAGAACAAACTAATTTCATCAGGCCTACAATGTATACTTTATATAATAACGCACAAATCATATGCATGCACTTGACTGTTTTCGATTTTTAACTAATTTTACATGCAACATTTTTAGCAGTCTTGATGGTTATGGTTTTTTATTGTTTTCCATGTGTAGCATTATACATTATTTCCAGAAGATGGCGCTGTGGAATTAAAATATCACAGGAGATGTGCACAGTCACTAGGTGCAGAATGCAGAAACATTTTATTTATTTTTATCTTAGAGCCCTTTTATGTTATTTACTTTAGATGTGGCAGGAAAATTGACATTTTGCTAGGTGGCTCAGAGGATAACGCAAGAGGGTTATCTTGCCACTCAAGTGCCCAACAATAAATAATAATTCAATGTTGGGAGAGGCAGCAGACACCACTGAAACTGTGTTACATTTGAACAATCAAACATGTGCAATGAGTTAAAAGATGGGAACTTCTTGTGAGTAGGATTAGATGTTTCAGATAAAGTTTAGACTGAAATTGTTAAAACACAAGCAAAGGATGCCAGTAATCCTCCTATGAACAAATAGCCATAAAAGGATAGTAAACTACCACAGAGTGTGCAGTGCAAGAACAAAAAATCCTTTGGTGAGTTGAAACTTTTTTTACTTGGTTGTGAGTGCTTTTTAAGAGGCCCACACACATCGCTTTTTCCCATTCGCAGATTCGCAATTGATCTGAAGGTAATCAATTCTTCCAAAATAAGCGAACAATTGACTTTCTGACGATTTTGACCAAAACTCTAACAGAGGTATCTATCAGACAGGACAGAAGATCTTGGTGGATTGGTGGCAGGGCAGGAGTGGTGGTAAACCGACAACCCATAGAGTTTCACTGTATCGAACAGTACCGCACTGCAACTCAATCAGTTTTAGCTAGAGTCCCTGCTGAAAACTATTGACAATCAGTGTACAGTGTGTGGTAGGAATCAATTCTTTCATGAATTGATTCTTTCTAGAATTGATTCCTTACAGAGAGGAATCAATTGTTTTTCCCCATCGGGTGGGAATCTATAGGCATATGGCCAGCTGAATGTATAGATAGGGCCCTCTCCTTTATTGGAATTACATATCAACCTTCCCATCTCATCTATATGTACCCTAACCCAATTTAATAAGATGTAGTTTGCAAATGTGTTTTTTGTCCATGTACAATATATGTGCTATTTATTTGTTCAGTGTTATTATAAGAGATATTGAGGTATAGTCACTAAAGGACAGTAATCAGAATACATTACATGAAGTGCATTGCACTCCACTCATCATGCCTAAGACTTTACTGCAGTTTAGTGAATATACCTTACATACCCCTACTTTTTCAGTGGAAGTATAAGTGAATCAGAAAAAAGGATTTCTGCAAAGGACACAAACACATATGCTTGTCCCATGCAAGAATTCCATCCATAGTAGAACAAGTTATGCGTACATTACACAGGATAGTGCACTAAAGCTGGCCATACACACATCGATTTTTATTTGCAGATTTAATCTCCATCATCAAATCGGCCAGTTATCTGTGAAGCAATGAAATGCATTTATTGTAATTTCAACTGATTTGCTGCAAAATTTGATCAAGATCGTGATCAGACCAGACGGTAAGTTTCGGTTGATTAGACGCAGCAGTAAACCAATGGCCTATAGTGTTTCACTGTATCGAGCAGTGAAATGCTGTATTTCGATAGATTTCCAATAGATGTAATGGTGAAAACTATTAAATCTAATGCTAGGTACACACCATACAATTTTCTGTTAGATTTGCTCTTAGATTTACCTGCCAGATAGCTTTTTTCCATGTTGTAGGTAAATCTAACAGAAGAATCTAACAGAAAATTGTATGGTGTGTACCTAGAATTAGTGCCATATATAGGAGGATTCGATTCCTCTTTGATCAAACTCAGATAGGAGAGGGATTGAGCTATTTGCTAAATTGTATGGCAATCTAACCGTGTATGGCCTTCTTTACTAATACCCTCACTGTATTCTAATATAACCCTGGTTAAGGTGCTGTAACAACATAGCAGAGATATTTTAAAAAATCATATTTGTGAATCACTCATGTTCTCGGGTATTCTTTTGCCCATAGTAAACCAACAGTAATGAAGCTGACCTGCATACTGTAGGTATTCTTTAAAAAACAAATATAATTACAATGTAATACAATTATTAATATAACAACATACTTAGCACATTTTCTACATGTATCTGTAAACAGATGGCCAATCCCCTCCTAATATCCCTGTCATTTGCTGTGCCAGTTTGCAGCTGGATGCTGTAGGAAATTACTATTTTCTCTGAGATATTCTATACATTCAATTGGCCAATTACTGGTTTAGAATGCTCATTACATCTAAGTAATGTATTTGCATTGCATATCACGGAATGAAGTGCAAGAAATACAAACAAACACAGAGGGCATTTAACTGACTATACGTGTCACATTATTTGTGGTATGTCTAATGCAAATTTATATATATATATTACAGTCATTTGACTCGTTCCGTTCACCACCATGACCCTCCTGTGATTCATTAGTCTTCATAATCAGATCATTGTTTCTAGACATCAGATCTGCCTGTTTACATAAAGTGTTATTATTGCATTGTAATATTATATGTCTATATCTGTCTGCTGTATGTATCTGCAATATTTATGGCTATGGTTTTACAACTACATTAGTGTTTTTTTATATATTTATCTTTACTAGTGTTTTTGAGCAGACAGCATTTTAGCAGTAATAAAGTCAGTGATATTGAACTGCAGCACTTGTAAGCCGAATGGTACATCAAAAGTTCAAATACATAAAGATGATTTGGAAGGCTGCGATATTTTCAGTCTATGCTGAAAAGAACCTTTACATAGCAACAACTCCGAGCCTGCAAAAACACAAATAGATAAAGAGACAGACAGACAGACAGACAGACAGACAGACAGACAGACAGACAGACAGACAGACAGACAGACAGATAGATAGACAGACAGATAGATAGATAGATAGATAGATAGATAGATAGATAGATAGATAGATAGATAGATAGATAGATAGATAGATAGATAGAGTGGGATGTGAAAGTTTAGGCAACCTTCCTAATCGTCATGATTTTCCTGTATAAATCGTTCGTTGTTACAATAGTAAATATTAGTTTAATATGTCATATAGAAAATGCACACAGTGATATTTGAGAAGTGAAATTAAGTTTATTGAATTTACAGAAAGAGTGCAATAATTGTTTAAACAAAATTAGGCAAGTGCATAAATTGGGCACCACAAAAAGAAATGAAATCAATATTTAGTAGATCCTCCTTTTGCAGAAATTACAGCCTCTAAATCAGAGGTCCCCAAACATTTTGGGTTGAGGGCCGGGTCAACATACTTCAGACCGCTGGGGGGCCGGAGTAAACATAAAATGATGTAGAAGTCTTTGCGGACCAGACAGTGAAGCATACCCAGGTGACAATCTGCAAGCCAATTGGACAGCAGTGTCACCTGATGTGGAATTTGATTGGAAACCAGCAAAATTTCTGCTTTCTGGCTTCCATGTGGATGGGGGGTGCTGCACTGCTATTCCATATGTGGACCACCAATATTTAAAGATGTAACTGACTGCATTTATAAGCAATACATTTTCTGTGTGGGGGGCCGGTAAGAAAGCCTTAGGGGGCCACATTCGGCCCGCGGGCCTTAGTTTGAGGACCACTGCTCTAAATGCTTCCTGTAGGTTCCAATGAGAGTCTGGATTCTGGTTGAAGGTATTTTGGACCATTCCTCTTTACAAAACATCTCTAGCTCTTTCAGGTTTGATGGCTTCCGAGCATGGACAACTCTCTTTAACTCACACCACAGATTTCAATTATATTCAGGTCTGGGGACTGAGATGGCCATTCCAGAATGTTGTGCTTGTTTCTTTGCATGAATGCCTTAGTGGATTTTGAGCACTGTTTAGGGTCGTTATCCAGTTGAAAGATCCAGCCCTGACACAGGTTAAGCTTTGTCACTGATTCCTGGACATTGGTCTGCAGAATCTGCTAATACTGAATGGAATCCATGCGTCCCTCAACTTTGACAAGATTCCAAGTCCCTGCACTGGCCACACAGCCCCACAGCATGATGGAACCACTGCCATATTTTACTGTAGGTAGCAGTTCTTGGAATGCTGTGTTCTTTTTCCTCCATAAATAATGCCCCTTGTTATGTCCAAATAACTCAATTTTAGTTTCATCAGTCCACAGCACTTTATTCCAAAATGAAGCTGGCTTGTCCAAATGTGCTTTAGCATACCTCAAGTGGCTCTGTTTGTGCTGTGGGCGGAGAAAAGGCTTCCTCTGCATCACTCTTGCATACAGCATCTCCTTGTGTGAAGTGCGCCGAATGGTTGAACGATGCACAGTGACTCCATCTGCAGCAAGATGATGTTGTAGGTCTTTGGTGCTGGTCTGTAGGTTGACTGACTGTTCTCACCATTTGTAGCTTCTGTCTATCCAAGATTTTTCTTGGTCTGCCACTTTGGGCCTTAACTTGAACTGAGCTTGTGGTCTTCCATTTCCTCAATATGTTCCTAACTGCGGAAACAGACAGCTGAAATCTCTAAGACAGCTTTCTGTATCCTTCCCCTAAACCATGACGGTGAACAATCTTTGTCTTCAGGTCATTTGAGAGTTTTTTTGAGACCCCCCATGTTGCTACTCTTCATAGAAAATTAAAAGAGGAGGGAAACTTACAATTGACCCCCTTAAATACTCTTTCTCGTAATTGTATTCACCTGTGTATGTAGGTCAGGAGCCACTGAGCTTACCAAGCCAATTTGATTTCGAATAATTGGTTCTAAAGGTTTTAGAATCAATAAAATGACAACAGTGCCCAAATGTATGCACCTGCCTAATTTTATTTAACCACTTGAGGACTGCAGGGCTAAACCCCTCTAGTGACCAGGCAATTTTTAGCTAAATTGGCCACTGCAGCTTTAAGGCCAAGCTGCAGGGCTTTACAACTCAGCACACAAGTTGTTCCTCCCCCCTTTTCTCCCCATCAACAGAGCTCTCTGTTGGTGGGGTCTGATCGCTCCCTCCATGTTTATTTTTTTTTTAATCAATATTTGTGTTGCTGCTTTTTTAAAAAAAAAACTGTTGCTTTAAACCCCTCCCCTCCCTCCCTCCCACCCCACAGCCGGCCAATTACGGCAATCGGCTGTCATAGGCTTCTGCCTATGAGAGCCGATCGCTCTCTTGTCCCCCATGGGGACAGCCGTGTCACACGGCTGTCCCCAGTGCAGCGCTGCTGCTCAACGCAGCGCTGCACCTAGTAAATAGACGGCGTGATCGCCGTCTAACAGTCTCCCGAGCGGCAATAGCCGCTCGGAGACTGAAGGCGGGGCGGAGCTCCGCCCTCCATGCATGAGATGCGCGCGCACCATGCGCGCGATCTCATGCAAAACAGAGCCCCAGGACTTTACGCCAATTGGCGTTAGGCGGTCCTGGGGCTACCGCCGCGGCCACGCCAACTGGCGTGACGCGGGCGGCAGAAGGTTAAACGATTATTGCACACTTTCTGTAAATCCAATAAACTTAATTTCACTTCTCAAATATTACTGTGTGTGTCTCTTTGTATGATATATTTAACTGACATTTTTTATCAGAACAACCAACGATTTATACAGGAAAATCATGACGATTAACAAGGTGGCACAAACTTTCGCATCCCACTGCAGATAGATAGATAGATAGCACTGGGCCTTGTATGGACACACTAACTTGTCCATCCCCCCTTTTATTAAATATAGGAGACTTGGGTTTTAATCCTGGCTGGGTCCAGGACCTATTCAGTAAGTCAATGAGTACCTATTCAGTACATTTACTCTACAAAGTTATCTTTCAGTGTTAATGGAGACAGGCCTTCAATTAGATCCAGTGATTAGCTTGTGAGTTTAAAAATGGACCAGTGTAAAAGCCTGATAGACATATCCAATTTTGATTGACCAATGATTGGCCAATTTTACCACTTCCATATAGTATGAGAATGTACCTACACAATCTGTTCATAGTCTTTAAAATCTGTTGGTCCTCACACTACGTGGAGGTAGTACAATTGTTCAGTAATTGGCAAATCAAAATGACACGTGTATACTAGGCTTTAATCCACCACAGAGAGATTTGATTGGTCCATTTTCAAGCTGCAAACATTTGCATACAAAATAATGCAGCATCAATTCACAATTACTTGCATATCATTGGCCATTGAGCATGCTTATTGATAACAATTAGGTAGATTCCTATCTCATGAATTGTCTCATCTTAGGTAATTTTCACCTTAACTATAAGGAGAGATAAATCTTGAGATCAACAGGTAGGGGCACAGGAGATATTGGGGTGTATGCATGAAACTGCATTGAGCAGAATAACTTGCTTAAAGTCTTATCATATAATAAGGACAATACATTATACATACATAATGGAATGTAATACATTACATGCAATGCATAACACTCTACTCATCATGCATAAGACTTTACACATGTTACTCTGTGTACCGCAAATTGGTGCCGACACCCCCGTTTTCACAAAGTTTTATCAAATCCATAAAACACCTTGTAAACCCCCAGCAAGCAATGCAATACTCAACATAAGTTTGATGTTACTTCTTTCCCTACTTTTTAGTACTTTCACAATTTTAAAATGTTGAAAAGTTATTTTATAGATAAGAAGAAAAATCATCTCCTGGGGGAAAATTCAGGAGAAAAGTTAATTGAATCAGTGCCAAGGAGAGATTAATCGTGAGATAAACATATTAGGAGGAATCGCACCTCCTAGATAAGGTAAGGTAAGTTTTGTGAATCAACCCCTGTGTCTTACTTCTGCCTCCTGTTTTAGCTTGGAAGTAAAAAAAAAAAGTCATCATATGCTTGAGCAGAATTTATGATAATACACGGATCATCTTTACTAAATAAATCAGCTAGCTGCTATTACTTCTATTTTATTTTATACAGGGACGGATCGGGGGGGCAAGCGGGTCTCTTGCCCCAGGCGCAGTTTGTTGAATTCTTAACCCTCCTGGCGGTTTGCAAAAAAATCGCCAGGGGGCAGCAAATCTTTTTTTTTAAATTTTTTTTTTTTTCATGTAGCGAGACAAAGTCTCGCTACATGATAGCCGCTGCTCAGCGGCATCCCCCCAGCCCCTCCGATCGCCGCCGGCGATCGGAGATCCGGAGATCCCGTTCAAAGAACGGGATCTCCCGGAGGGCTTCCCCCGTCGCCATGGCGACGGGGCGGGATGACGTCACCGACGTCATCGACGTCGTGACGTCAAAGGGGATTCCAATCCACCCCATAGAGCTGCCTGGCACTGATTGGCCAGGCAGCGCACGGGGTCTGGGGGGGGGGGGGGGCGGCTGCGGCGCGACGGATAGCGGCGGATCGGCGGGTAGCGGCGGCGATCGGGCAAAAATTATGCAAATCGGCCCAGCGGGGCCTGAGCGGTGCCTTCCGGCGGCTTACCCCGAGCTCAGCTCGGGCTTACCGCCAGGAAGGTTAAAAAGGCGGCAGAATGAATGGCAGTTTAGGCGCCAAAACCTGACCTTTAGGCGCTAAAACCTGACCTTGCCCCAGGCGCAACTTGGTCTAAATACGTCCCTGATTTTATACTTTTGTATAGTGCTGCCATATTTTCCACATACCAACTTTACAAATAACCTTTCAGCTTTTTTCCACCACTTGTCTTTGAAATGGGTTCACAAGTAGCTACCCGGGGCTTCTTCCAGCCCCTAGAAGTCATTTGGATCCCTCACCGCACCTCCGGTCTTCTCCAGTCTCTGCTGGCAGCCTATTGAAGATCACCAACCCCTGAAAGGGTCGGCATCTTCTGCACATGTGCACGCCTAATTCACCAGGAGCGTACTGCACCTGCACAGTAATACTGCAGAGGCACAGTATGCTTCGGATGATGACATGGGCATGTTCACAGGCGGCCGTACGCATGTGCAGTAGACGCCGACCCATCTGCGATCTTCAGCAGGCTGCTAGTGGAGAGGGGAGAAAACCAGAGCTGTGACAAGAGACCCAAATTACTTCTAGGGGCTGTAAGGAGCCCCAGGTAAGTAAAACCAGTTGTTTACCTGGTGAGTCATACTCACTGCATTTTCATTACCTGAAACTATCATTTGCAATAGTCTCAGGTGTCAATCTTGCATGCATACAGGAGTGCCCGTCTTCTCTACAGTGATAAGCTGAGTTGGACAATACTTGTAGATTCCCTTGTGGTGTGCCTCCTGCATATACTCCAAAATCATTCCAGGATACAAAAATCTACCATGTATATATCTGTAGCCACTGTGTCACCACTGTAGGCTGTAAACTCATTCCTTTTAAGTGATCAGATGTTCCATAGCAGTGCATTGTGAAAAAGCTTTCAGTTATAACACATATGGGGCTTGATTCACTAAACCGTGATAACTCATATCACAGCCGCACTAGCTTTTTTTTGTGCGCGTTTTCGTGTCTTGCGCGCGTTTTCACACACAATCATGAATTTTCATGCGCGAAAATTCGTGATGCATAAACCCTAGCACGGCCGT
This sequence comes from Hyperolius riggenbachi, assembly GCF_040937935.1. Classification (NCBI taxonomy): domain Eukaryota; kingdom Metazoa; phylum Chordata; class Amphibia; order Anura; family Hyperoliidae; genus Hyperolius; species Hyperolius riggenbachi. The sequence goes on from NC_090650.1 coordinate 352,398,708, forward strand.
GATATGAGTTATCACGGTTTAGTGAATCAAGCCCTTAATGTGAACTGAGCCATAGGGAAACATGGACATTTCCTTCACTTGGGCTGCACATTAGTTGTCTGTTCAGTTATAACTCACAGCAACTGTTTTAGCACTGGTATCATACAGATGGTTGCTCGTGTCCATCCTCCGGTATAAAGCCAGGATCGAACATGCTTATGAATGGTAGCATTCATTGCAATGCATTTAACATTGACGCAGGTGATTGTGTGACCGTCACAGTCAATGGAAATTCCTGAGATGCTGCATGTAGTGTCCAGCGGCATTTGTGTTTGGTGGTTCCATGTACCCCTATAGGGTACAAAGTGTGACAGAATCGATTTTCTGCTCGGTTGCTTAAAAACATTTAACATTGGCTAAATAAACTGCTGGCAGAAGCCCATCTGAAACAGCCCTAAGTGAGAAAGGACTCTAGGCCTAAGTACTCTTAGGGCCAATTGATATTTGAAAGTCGCAAATTGGTAGCTCCTAGCACTACCATTTTGTGCGGGTGATTTTACCTCAATTAGCATGGTAAAATCGCTGTACACTGTTGCGATTCAGAGCGATCGCAATCAGCACTTTTATAAGAGCTGTATCGCAATCGCTCCTGAATCGCGAGAAAATCTGCAGGCAACACCATTGCCGCTAATCGTGAAATGCCTGCGATTGGCGGCATTTGTGGCAGTGAAATCACTGCCATTGGATAACAATTGTGTTAGTGCTATAAACTAGCGCTTTGGAGATTAGCGGGAATCACCTGCAAATTGCCCTAGTGTGAATGGTTCCTTAGTGGATAACATAGAACAATAGCACCAGTCACTACAAAGTGAACATTTTAATTTGTATTCCTTCTGCTGTACAGGTACAGATTCCACTTTAAATACACCTTTCTGAATGCTTTTAATGGCTTGCTTTAAGCAAAGTGACTTGTATTTTATATTTACTGGCCTTTTCATTATTTGCCATGTATTTTACAGTGTTTGGAATTTCAATTCTATCCACCTATCAGCTTCATTTTATTCTTCCCATCCTCGGCAGTGCCAGCAGATTACTCTGCAACATTCTGCAGCTTCTCACAGCTATAAAGGGGGCTCGACATAAAAGTAACAATTAAACACACACACACAGCAAACGCACAATATTTGCAAATATATCAATTACTAAGAGGCAGATGTTTTATGGAACAATGCGCTCTGCTGCGGCGGAGACAGAAATGAACACTCGTTTATGCCAGAGCCACTTATGTTTGCGGCAATTAGATTTAAAATTTAAAGATTGTAACCAGTTAAATGCGAAATGATAATAACGAAAGGGGGTTAAAACAACAGCCTGCAGAGGTGGGGGTTACAATTAAAGCAGGTAACAAGACAATAGACAGATGTGTTTTCATTGCACTGTAAGATAAATGCAGTGTTAAATGCCTGACAACTTCCCAGAAGTAATCAGAAAACGTTTACGAGTGCATAAAATCTCAAAGACCAATCTTCGGGTAGTTTTTATAAGCCCAGCATTTAAACGCCTCAATAAATTCTTCTGTCTGCATGCTACCCAAAAGGAGGAAGAGGGGGAAAAAAAGGTTACCAAAAAAAAAATTGTGCCGTTTCTTCTTTGAATCACCAACCAGGAACTGAAGTTGACCTTTTTTTTTTTTGTAGCTGAAAAAGTTTAATGGGATGTAAATCAAGGTTGTGTTAGTGGGAATACTGTACAAATACGGCTAATGACCGCGTGAGGAAGAACGCAATAATATTTTATTCCTGTGTATGATAATCTTCTTCCACTTTCTAAAATCACTTTATTGTAAGATTGTGGACATCTGTATACTGAGGCCGCTGGGGTGGTAAAAACCAGATGAAAGCTCATGTGGTCCGCTGAGTCACCTAATGGGTATTAGCATTCTGTAAGCAGTTATATTGACTGTCTAGGGAGGGAGTTGCTATATATATAAATCTCTGGTTATATCCTTAAACAGAAGTGTTTAAAGAAAGCACAGCTGCTGTTTCTTATCCTGGTAATCATCCCCCCTTATACAGCCATGCAGGGCCGGATTTACCATAAGGCCCTGTAGGCACGTGCCTACAGGCGCCTGATGATGGAAAGGTGGCTTATTCCCCTCCCCTAGTGCCCCCCTCCTGCCTTATTTAGGCAGAATCCCAAGCGAAAATGAGAGGTTACTCAGCCAGCTCTCTGCATTCCACTGACCAGATCTCCCTTCCGGGTCACCTCTAGCTGCCTAATACTTGGGGGCACCCCTAGCTGCTTAATACGGAGGATAGCTCTGGCTACCTAATACTAAGGGGCACCTGTAGCTACCTATGATGGGCAAGGGAGCTAAGGGAGAAGTGACAGCTGAGCGGGTGTTTGTAAGTTCACGGAGGGTGAAGTCTAGAATGCCAGGAAATCTGTGCCTATAGGCTCCTGTGATGTACATCCGAGCCTGCAGCCATGTGAAAAGTGCAGTGAAACTCTGAAGCTCAGTCTAGCTTGCCTGCTGAATATCACATGATCACTCCTCACCCGGTCCCTCCTGCTGACTCATGCTGTCTTATCTAGCTCAACCCAATAGCAGCTTTAATAGAGTTATCTTGTTTGAGATCAGTGCACTGCTTTTGACCTCAGTCACCAGAACTCATTGTGCTGTAAATTCTTGGAATGCTTTGATCTCTCTCTCTCTCTCTAGCAGAAAACAGAAACTGAAAGCAGAAGTCCTCTGTTACTGTCTCACGCTGCCCCCAGTGACAAGTGGCCATAAATACACATTACAGCAGTACTAATTGGAAGCAAGAAAATGTAGCAAATACAGAGATAAAAAAAATGAGCTGTTTTAATGAATGGCTGCCAGCGAGGAGGTAAGTACACTCTCCTAGATTCTGAAATTTGCCTAAAGAATTTTTGTTGTTTTTGTTTTAATTTTTTATTAATGTATTTATTTTTTGTACACATTTTCCAATAGTTTAGCTTTAACCTGTTAGCAGCCACAAACCGTTATCTCGCTTTAAGATAATGCACTGCTTTTGTCTTCAGGTGGCAGAACTCGTTGTGCTGTAAATTCTTGGCTTGCTTCGATCTCTCACTCCAAACAGAAAACATAGAAACTGAAAGCAATCCCCTTTTATTGTCTCACACGGTCCCCTAGTGACAAGTGGACATAAATACACATTAAATGCAGTACTAATTAAAGCTAAGATAGGTAACAAAAAAAATGTCCTAAAACAAATTGGCCTGAAGCACTTGAAAGCCTCAAAATAAATTGGCTGTTAAAGGGTTAAAGAGGCACAGTAGTGAGATGTACAGTAGCAGCGGCGGTAGAGACACAGGGCAAAGTGGATGGACAGAAGAGCAGAGCCTCTTCCTGTCTGTTAACCCTCGACTTCTAAGGCACATACCTCAATTGCAATTTAATTTTTTTTAAAAACTGGCTTCAGGTTTCCTTTAAAGTGAACCCCTTCCTCCTACCACCATAAGCTCGTCTGAGTCCCACACTGTCCTCCTGCAGTCTGCCATTCAGCCCAATCAGCCAAGGTAACAGTTCAGTAGCGTCCAGTCTGGGTCTTCTGCGCATGTGCCAGAGGTCCACGCATGCGCAGAAGACCCAGACTGGACACGACTGAGCTGTTACTAGGGCTGATCGCAGCTGAAAGGCAGACCGCGGGAGGACGATGTGGGACTCAGACGAGCTTATGGGCTGGAGGAAGCCCCGGGTAAGTATCAAATCTTTACTCCTTTTGATCTCTGGTTGCCTTTAAGTTCAGAGACCTAGACAGCTGCTCAGCTAAGAGGGAGTGAGGAGAGATCACCTTGGCATTAGCAGGCAGGCTAGACTGAGCTGCAGACTTGATTGCTGTAGTAGATCGATTTCACTGCACTGTGTAAGCAAAAAAACGACCATGAAAAGATACAGCAACTGTGCTTTTTTAAACACCTGTTTCAAGAGTGAGTTCACATGCATAGACTCACTTAAAGGGAATATCCGAGCTGATTAAAAAAAAGGACATCTACTTACCTGGGCCTGGGGCTGCCTCCAGCCCTTAGCAGCCGCTATGTCCCTCGCCGCAGCTCCGCTCTCAGCCGCTGGCTCCCAGTCCCCGACGGTGCCGACCTCGCCAGGTCGTCCTCTATTGTGCCTGCACGAGCACCAAAGTCAATCACTCGCACGATGTGGGGAATGCACTGCGCAGGCACAGAATTACTGCGCCTGCGCAATACACTGCAACGGTTTTTTTTTATACCAAGTGTTAAGCTTGAGTTACACTTGTAAGCTCAACTTAAAGGACACCTGAAGTGAGAGAGACATGGAGGCTGCCATATTTATTTCCTTTTAAACAACACCAGTTGTCTGGCTGTCCTGCTGATCCTCTGCCTCTAATACTTTCAGCCATAGACCCTGAACAAGCATATGCAGATCAGATGTTTCTCACATTTTTTGTCAAATCTGACTAGATTAGCTGTATGCTTGTTTCTGGTGTTATTCAGACACTACTGCAGCCAAATAGAGCAGCAGGGTTGCCAGGTAACTGGTATTGATTAAAAGCAAATACATATGGCAGCCTCCATATACCAAAAAAAACAGGGGTGGAGCAGCACAAACCATTCAATTTAATTTAGTGCAAACTTATGCAATGTATGCACACAGTCATGGAGTCCCACCTCCACATAGAAAATACATGGAAACAAGGGGCTGCAGCAAACACAAAAAAAGAAAAAAAAAAGAGACAGAGGCTCTTGGTCCCACAATGTAAATGCACTCACGGTCATCGTCCTACTCTAACGTCTGGTACCCACCATACAATTTTCTGTTAGATTTTTCTGTAAGATTTTTCTGTAAGATTTTTCTGTAACGTACTGGTAGAGACTGGTCATTATCTCTGGTGCATTGTCTGCTGGTTATCACCTGCTGAGTAGAACAATGCCTAATTGCTCGGCAGATACCGGTAGATGGTTAGATAGATAATTTCCAAAATGTTGGAAATTATCTATGTGGCATGTAAATCATACAGAAAAGTGTATGGTGTGTACTAGGCTCTCAACTGTGTAACTGTGTAACTGCTCTCTAAGTGCTCTTACTTTGGATCTCCCAGTGGAAGAGAGGCCTAGGTACACTACCAGGGCCGATTCTAGACTTTTTGCTGCCTGAGGCAAACTTGTGAGGATGACACACACACACACACACACACACACACACACACACACGATTTGGAATGATCGCACAGCACCCAAAAATTTGCTCTGCTTCATTTAATGTTCTCACATGTCATGCTGCAGCTCAACACAATAGCACACTGGCAGGCTGTGAGTCTGTGACAAACAAACTGCTCGCCCTCAGCCACTCCATTCCTCCTCAGTCAGGACAACAGTTCCACCTCATCCCTTCTGCTGTGCAAGTCAAATGGAACACCTCTGCTCTCCTGTCTCCCCCTCCTCACTCACTGTCAGACTCCTCACACAGCACAACAGGCTGTTTTTTTCCCAATGATGACCACTTCACCTCACTCTCCTCACTTCCCCTTCTACTGTGACTGCATGCTGTTAGTGTAAACACACAGTACAAACATGCTGCCCCTGCAATCTCTACACCTGAGGCAAATGATTCACCTTGCTTCATGAGAGAACCAGCCCTGTACACTACGCACAGAAACACACCATTTTCTGCAACAGAGATCATTGGATAACAATGTATTTGGGGGAACTCTGATCTATCCAGAGGAACAAAATCAATAATAAATTGTGTAAACACAAACAAGAACAGAGATACGGCACTATGCAGTTCAATATTGGTGGTCCAGACAGCATACAGCAAAGTATCGAAGCCAACATTCAACATTGAAGTCAAACAAGTGCTCTTAATAGTCAGTTATCTTTGTGTGTGGAGTGCTGCTGTGCTGGGATCGTGGAGGGTGCAGGGGGCGCCTGTGGTGTTTGGCCTGACGACTGTTTCGCAGAGGGATTCCTAGCTTATTCCGAGGCTGGTACACCAATGATAATAAATTGTAATTGATATTATTTGTCAGGTTGCAGTTTGGGCTTGATTTAACCTATGTATACAGTATGTACATTATTCATAGGAATACTGTACATGGGTTGTTTTTGGCTCAATTGATGAACTTTTCTGTATGTTGAAAACTGCTTATTTTTATAATATTCATTTACAAGTTAGTCAATGTTTGCCCATTCTAAAATCTTACCTCGCCCTGATTTACATTCTTAAATGTATCAGTGATGCCGTCATCTTTAATGCTGGCAAGGTGAATCACTGTGGATTTTCTTCTGTGAGATTAGCAGGAACATCACATGATCTCCCAGAATTCCATGGAGAAGAAGCCTGCATGACATCATAGCCTCGAGTACACATCACTGGAAGGCCAAGGTTACATACCAATTAAAAGCAATGCATATTGTTTCTGACAGTAAGGCCAAGATAGTTAACGTACCATTAATATCTTGAATAATTTATGATCTACTATGTCATTACAGTTCATATTTAGATAAATAATCAGTTTTCCCCAATCAAAAAGCTTTCAGTTGGTAAGTGATTTACCATAATAAAGCATTTTGATAAAATCTGATAAAAAAAAATCCAGAGGTACTGCCCCCGACTGTGAAACATGAGGTCATTAGTGTGACTTCCAGGTCAAAGAAAATAAAAATCAGATGTCAATTGAGCAGATATGTGGAAAGCTTAGTGATATATTTTACCAACATAATTTAGTCTGTTGGAATAATCTACCCTTCCCTCTAATGAAAGACCCATTCTGCTTTATCAATGAAAACTAGAGTGAAGAATGAGGGGTGTGCTCCATGGCAGCCAATCAAACTCCACATTTCAGTCTTCTTCCAATAAAAGTTAAAATTGATAGCAAACACCTGCTGTACATATAAACATCAATTAGAATTATTTTCCATCCAGGCGGCTCATGTAGGTGGGCTGCACTGACCAGTTCACTAATAGCTGATTACGCATTTTCATTGTTGACATAAACGAAAGGTAAACCTCATCAAGCAGAGCCGCGAGGATGTGAATGAAGAGAAATGATAATAGACATGTAAGTATATAATAGCCCTTATGTATTGTCTCTGTATATAAATCGTGTATAGTCATTCAGCCCGGTATCAGAGACAACTGTCTATTACAGAGCTGGGCACGTCTCAATGGCAGTACATTATTCATCCCGACAAGGAAAGCCTCATTTTTTATTCTATGTTAAAATGATGAAATGTTTCTAATTTTGCATTGCCTAATGACACATTCATCTCCTCACAGAAGGGAACAGGGAGCAGGTAATTGCTGAATGCATAAAGTCCCCTCTACACTGGCCCTCCAAAGCTAGCCGAGGATGCAGCGTGGCCATTCTGCAGAATAGCTACATCAAAGGCTCACTGAACCAGGACATGCAGCCAATGCTCAGACGATATTTTTTCACAATAAAAGTGATTGCCATCTAAAAGTGATATAATTACTTTCTGGGCGCTGTGCTGATAGGATGTACACATAATAAGCTTCTGCAAAGAGCCTTGATTACCATCTCATCAAAATGGACTGGGGCTTGCTAATTGAAGAACAGTAACCCTAAAACGCGTCAAATGCCATTCCAGTGCTAGCGGGCAGACGAAAGAACAGGAGAAACACCAAGAGGCATCTGAGCCCCGGCTATCGGGCCAAATATGGGAGATGGTCGCTGGGTTATTTAGGTTATTTTTTTATCATTTTTACCTCAAATTAAAAATAGGAAAACATTTAGTACAACAACTACAAAGCTTACTTGTAGGAAAATTAAATGAATTTAATAGAATGAAGATCTGCACTGGAGCATTAATATACATTTAACTTATCTTTGCCCAAAGTTTTTAAAGAAGACCTTCTTCAGTAATGCCATTACATGACATTATTGGTTTTAGTTCTTTAAAGCGGACCTGAACTCAGAACGTCCTCTCTGCTTTAAAAGATATGCAATAGTATATTATCTTTAAAAAAAAAAACATTTCTTTGTTACAGCAGATGCAAATTCTACATTAAATGTGCACTGTTTCTACTTCCTGATTCATGGAAGCAGACATATTGTTAACCTCCTGCAATTTCAAATGATCTTATCTGCCATCTCTACTATTGGCCATGGAGATGACGGTGAGTGGTATGCGCCTCCTGATTGGTGAATAATATCCAGTCCTACGGCGGACGCTGTAGGCTGGATTTTCATTGGACACAATGATCTCTTGAGAGTTATCTGGTTTTTTCCAGGTTTTTTACCCGGATAGACCTATTGGTGAGTGTCCTAGTATTTTACAACATAACAATCACCTCTGTATGAATATTCTAGTAGCATATATAAGTTTAATCAACTATGTGTGATAAGATGTACTGTGATTGGTGCATGTTGTTATATGTATTTACATGTATGCAAATGATCAGTTCTCTATGTGGTCCACTTTGGACCTTTATAAGTAACTCGAGTGATTGTATCTTTATTGTGGGTCTGTCATGATTTGAAAAAGGACTGAGGCAGCCCGAAACGCCTGTGCGTCATCAACTTCATAGATACTCACATACTTTTATGATGTAATATTTTAATGAGTATCACTGAATAAAGAATTTTAGATGGTGCGAATCTGATGAATCTACATTGCCGTGTCTTGTGACTCCAAAGACGATTTCAGCACATCTATCATAATCCATCGGTGCGGTGACGATTGTGGATTCTGGATCTCTGTCGTGGCAGTCATGTGACACAGGGGAGAGATCAAATTACAACTTGTGATTAGACACAGATGAGGGGGAATTAAACAGGGTAAACACTCTAAATACATACAGGGTGCACTTCTCTATGTTTTGCTTCTGTCCTGTGCAGGAGTTCAGGTCCACTTTAATAAATGATGAAAGGACAGTATAATCTCACAGTTCGCAAACAGTTGCAGCACAAAGCCTTCTCTGAACTTCTTATCTGAACCTATATCTTCTTATTTTGCTAACACTAATGCTACATTAACTATAAAGGTGTCCATACATATACCAATTTGGCGGGGGAGGCCGATCGATCATCGATTCGATAATTATTGTCAAAACGGATGAAAATCTGTGCCGTCAAAAGCATGCCTGATCAACTAATTTCGGGCCCAAATTGGTTGAATGTATTTGATGCAGAATGCTGGGCCGACATGCTCGACCATGTGTGCAGCAGTGACGGTGTGCGATAATAGCAAATGACAAATGGGATGGAAACTCCCGGCCCCCCGAGTGTAAATGTACCCCCGATACCCCTGCATTAATACTTTATCTCTGCACCGCCTGCCAGACTCCTCTTCTGGGTTCTTGCCCCACATGGTTGCCATCCATGTGGTTGCATCAGCAACTGGGAAGAGGAGTCCAGTGGAGAGGTAATGTATTAATCCAGGGGATGGCAGGGCAACAAGGCAGCATCATAAGGCTGATTGCTGAAAGATTTCATGCTGAAATCGGTTTGGAATTGGCCTGCAGTTTATGGCGGCAAACTCAGATTCGATCAGAGAGAGATCTGTCTATTGGTCAATCAGCTGCAAAAATTTCTCGGTGTAAGGCCACCTTTAGAGTACGCTAAGGTCAGCTGAATGCTACTCTATTTTTATGATGAGGGTCAACTGATTCCCTTCCTTTTATACTGGGACTCCTCCTCTTGCACTTTCCTGGTAGGTAGCTACTGCCACCCACCACCATGAGTGACTTACATTGGCTTCTCCAGTGTAGTGTTTGGTCTATTGCCCCTTTTCTGTGTTTTCAATCACTCTCATTCACCTTCATTATGATCTACCTACAAACCATGTTGATTTGGGGTTGGGGGAAGAGTTACATGGTGGTTTCCTTATTAGGGGGTGTTGGAAGGTGGAGAGTGTAATGGGAGCCATACTTGCACAAGTAGGGGAAACATATTGAGTCCCATCACAATTTTACCTACCTGACATGTAGTTTTGCCCTGTACACTCACCTCCACCCTGCTGGCTTCATGCTGACAGGTTTCCCAGTGCTTTGTTCCACACTGCTGGCAACTGCAATCTCCTGTGTACAGATTGTGCTGCCCTTTTTGCTTAACCCCCTTGGCGGTATGATTCTATCCAGATTTTAGAGTCAAAAAGCGGTGCATATTTTTTTGCACCCTTTCAGACCCTAATGCTGGGTACACATGTTAAGTTTTAGCCACCCAATCATTTTTTGGCACGATTTCACACTCGATTTCGCGCTCGATTCTCTTATCTTTATTTGTTTTTCTTATCTTTTTCCATTCACCGCTATGAGAAATCGACCGCAGAATCGATCGGGAGCAATATCGGACATGACGGATTTTATCTATCTGATCCATCTATCGCATGAAAAAATGTAACGTGTGTACCCAGCATAAAACCTGGAAAAAATCATTCTGCTAGGGAGATCTGCAGCAGTTCTGCAATCACTCACCTCCCTGGCTCCAGCGCTGCAGTTATGCCTCCATCCTCCGGCTGGCACTGCAATTTTAAAGTGAAATTGCCGGCTGTCGTCATGACGACAGCCTGCGATCTCACCAGCTGGAAGCACAGCCCTGGAGGAGAGGAAGAAGAATGGTGGCCGCCATCGGGATCCCCCGGGAGGTATGTAAAACTGCCCGCTGCACGCTATACTCTGCACAGACCTCCCGGCGGCTACCCTGAGCAGATATCGGGATTACCGCTCTTAGCTGTGGTTTTCCGCCCCGACCCTAGCTCGGAATTACCGCCAAGAAGGTTAAAGGAGTTCTCTGGACTGGCTAAATAAACAAAAACCGACACTTACCTGGGGCTTCTATCGGCCCCCGCAGCTGTAATGCCCCGCGCCATCCTCCTATGAGCCTCCGTCCCCCGCTGCTGGTCCCGGTCTAATCAGCCGTCTGATTAGACTGCAGCTACGCGGCTATGGCCGCGCACATGGTCGCTCCCGTGCGCGTCAACGGAAACTTACTGCACAGGCGCAGTACAAGAAAACTTTAGCAGTAAGCTCCCAATGACGCATGCGGGAGCGAGTATTATTCGTCTTGATAGACGAATATTACACCATGACCGGCGGCGAGGAACGGAGCATTGGAGGAGGACAGCGCGGGATATTACAGCTGCAGGGGGCCGATAGAAGCCCCAGGTAAGTGTCGGTTTTTGTTTCTTTAGACAGTCCACAGAACCCCTTTAAAGGAAACATCAGGCTAAAAAATGAAAAATCAGCTTTACTCACCTGGGGCTTTCTCCAGCCCCTTGCAGCCGACTGTCCCACGCTCTATGCCGCCATCCCGGGCTCCCCGCACGCCCGTTCAAGACGACCTCAAGGTCGTCCTTTCTGCGTCTGCGTGAAGCACCGCTGTCAATCATGGCCACGTTGTCCGCGGCGTACTGTGCAGATGCAGAGCTACTGCGCCTGCGCAATACGTCGCGGACAATGTGGCCCTGATTGACAGTGGTGCTTCACACAGGCGCAGTAAGTACGACCTCGAGGTCGGATTGAACGGTGTGCGGGGAGCCCTGGATGGCAGCGGAGAGCGGAGTGATCAACGCAGGTCAGTCGGCTGCAAGGGGCTGGAGAAAGCCCCAGGTGAGTAAAGCTGATTTTTCATTTTTTAGCCTGATGTTTCCTTTAAGGTGGCCATTATTGATACAATCTTCATTGTACACAATCTTAATCACTTCTATGTAATATAAGGGACCACCTAAAGTATCCAGTTCAAAGTATATTTAACACAGTTTGCCCTTCTACTACTTAGGGTGCATATACACTTCCAATTTTGATTGGCCAATGAATGGCCAATTTGATCAATTCCATGCAGTATTAGAGCGTATCTACATAATCTGTTCATATTGTTCAGACTCTGTTGGCTTTCATACTACATGAATGTGATAAAACTGGTCAATGTTTGGCCAATCAAATTGGATTTGTGTATGGACCTATGATTTTGTTAAGATTGTACAATCAAGATTGTATCATTAGTGGGCACCTTAACTACTCAACTCTTCACTGGATTGAGAGAAATGTTTTCAGGAAACAGATATTGCAGCAAAGCTCTGTACACAGGAAAGTATGTTATATCAACATGAGCTGTAATAATAAAGGCTGCCAGGGAGAAGGTAAGTATACGCTCCTAGATTCTGAAATTAGACTAAAGATTTTTTGTTGTTTTTGTTTTTTTATTTTTTATGTATTTATGTATTATTTTTTGCACACATTTTTCAAGAGTTAAGCTTTAACCTGTTAACAGCCACAAATGAGTTATCTCACTTTAACGGATACCCGAGATGACATGTGACATGATGAGATAGACATGTGTATGTACGCACTAGCACACAAATAACTAGGCTGTGTTTCTTTTTTTTCTCTGCCTGAAAGAGTTAAACATCAGGTATGTAAGCGGCAGTTCCTGTCTGATGCTACGTACACACATGCGACAACGATCGTTCGTTATGAGCGACGAACGAACTTTTAATTGATGAAAGAACGACCTAAGTAAAGTTAGTTTTAAAATGTGTGTAACGATCTGATCGTTAGAACGAACGTTACACCACGTAAAAGTACCTATTGCGCCTGCGCATAAAAATGAGAAGTTTCATGGAGAAATAGCGAAATGCGCATGTCAAGCCTAGTACGAACGATCGTTTCCAACGATGTACTACTTTTGCAAACGATCGTCGTTGGAAAAAATCCGCCGAGACAGAACTTTCTTTTGTAGCGATTTGACTCGTTCGTCGTTTGCCTTAATAGTCGGTGGTTCGTTTTTTGTAACGATCGTCGTTGGTAAAGATCGGGGAACGATCGTTACCAACGACTATAGTCGCATGTGTGTACGCACCTTGAGTCAGGACTGGATCAGACTACAGTGTGACCCTCACTGGTAAGAAATGACAACTATAAAACACTTTCCAAGCAGACAATTGCTTCTGAGAGCAGGAAAGAGATACAAAGGGTCAACAGTTTATAGATTTTAGCTCTGGCATACTTAAATGAATGTCATTGAGCAAAAACGTTAAAACAGTAAAAACTTAAAAAAGTAGATTTAAATATAAAATAAAACTGTGGAATACCTTAAAAAGTCATTTTAGCAGAAGGAGGATAGATACAATTGTTTATTTTATTAGTTTATTTTCTCCTCGGGTGTCCTTTAAGATAATGCACTGATTTTGTCTTCAGCTGGCAGAATTTGTTGTGCTGTAAATTCTTGGCTTGCTTTGATCTCTCTCTCCAAGCAGAATATATAGAAACTGAAAGCAGAAGTCCTCTGTTACTGTCTCACACTGCCCCCTACTGACAAGTGGCCATAAATACAAATCACAGCAGTACTAATTAGAAGCTAGAATATGTAACAAAGAAGAAATAAAAAATGTGCTAAAATAAAATGGTCTGGAGCACTTGCAAGCCTCAAAATAAATTGGCTGCTAAAGGGTTAAAGGGCTTAGTTCAATCGTTTAGCAAATAAAATGGCCCTTTTTTATTAAGTTGAATTGCAAATTATTTTTATTTTCATTATTATTTTATGGTTTCTGTCATTATTATAGTCCTATAGACACATAGTGATATCAATATCCCTGTACTTATAAATGAACACTGTAAGCATGACTGAGGCATCAACTGCAGGTACCGAGCGTGTTGTCTTTAGCACACAGGACTGTGTAGCACCCAGCTGATTCCCTTTCCTTGTCACCATTGAAAAACAGGTTCTGTGGCAAACCTCATTTGTGAATCTATTACAGAGATTAATAGATTATTTCTTCTTTTTCAACTAATTCTCAGTTGGGAAATTTAACCATATGGTAAGGAGAGAATTAGAATTTCATCACATTAGAGCAAAATGTAATGAAAGGAGTCCAACACCTGGGGCCAACTCTGAAATACACAATTAAAAGCTTTTTAATGTAGCTGCAGAAACAGAGGAAAAAAAATCATTGCCTTCAGTGATTCTGTCACATAATAATGATTCACTGATGTGTTGGGAAATATTGTTTTTACAGATGTCACAAGAACAAGACCCCGTTGCTAAGTACTATGTGGGTGCCACTAGTTAATGTAATCAACCCAGATGAGCTTCTTATTAAGCACTGCAAGATCTCCTCATCCAGACAATAGCATGAGGAAGAGAAGGAGCCACACAGACGCGCTACTCCCTAATCTGGGCTGAGGAAATGCACTGCAGGACTTGGTCTATCTCTGACTTGCAAAAAGCGTGATGCAATTAAAGATGACCTGTGACTCCCACCACCCTGCACATCGCGGCACTTGTCAGGAATTTTAAAGAAAAAAAATATTTATTTTCTGTATCAACAAAATAATATGGTCAGAATTGCAACTTCCTGTTTTGATCTTAGGCTCAAGGGGGCGTCACATGATAAAGCTTAAGGGAGTACAGAGGCTTGTGAAGTCCAGATGAGCTGAATTTTGCCTGCAGGCAAAATTCAGCTCATCTGGAATATTGTCTAGAAGCTAAACGCCATTTATTTTAAATAAGTCATTTTACAATGAAATGTTCCTGAAGGGATAAATGTTCGTCTGACTGGCCGAAGGATGGCTGCCTCTAATGGCAGTAATGGGGCATTTGATTTTAGCCTTAGTGAATATACTTTAGTACATTTTATTGGCGTTGCCAGCAATAACACTAAGGACTAGTCACAACACTTAGTTGAAACAATTAGTGATTAATTGTGGTGACTAGTTGTGTAAAACGTCCCTTAAGAAGAACTTTAATTAAGGATTGAACTTCATCCTAATCAGTAGCTGATACTTCCTTTCCCACAAGAAGTCTTTACCTGTTCTCGAATAGATCATCATGGGGGTCTGTATGGCTGATATTAAGGTAAAACTCCTCCCCCAGTGTGATGACCATGGTCCTGACAGTTTTCTGCTTGTGAACCTCATTGCATTGTGGGAAATCACAGCTTTTTCCAACTACCAAGCAAGCAATATACCTCCTCTGTGCATAGAACTCTTAGTAATGAACATTCCGTACAAATCACCTGGCAGAACTAAAGATATCACCATTAGTGATACATTTCAGAATTTCAATCAGGGAGAGAAAAGATTTTACAATTGACAAACACAGACTAAATCATTTATAAATGAATATTGTAAAAAATAAGCAATTTTATTTATGTTATGTTCACTAAAGTTCCTCTTTAGTCCTCACACCACAGGGTCTGAAGACTCTTCAGAAGCACTTTTTAAACAACAAAAAAAAAAATACAGGACCCAATTCCAGGAGAGATAGTACTTTGGGGGACGTGAAAAGGCAGATGAAACGTTTTGGAATTTTTACAGTTCCCTATAACTCATTTGGAGAGATTTTACCTCACTTTCTGTACCTAGAATATCCATGACCCTCTGGGCCTTTATTATGAACCCTGGTGGTTTTGTGGACAGGAGGTGATGGGCAGCAATAACAAATCACGAGAGCTTTAATACTGTCTGAATGTACAGAACAAAGTTCTATTTTCATTTGTCTCTATCACTGTTGGACATATTTATCCATTTCCTGTTCTGGTTGTTTTTAGCACCTTACTAAAGGACTAAAACTAAATGTATTTTTGTTTTATTTTTTTCCTGTAGTTGGCTTGGCTAATAAATGCATGCATCTCCTACTAAGGAAGGTCAGAAATGGATTTACAGCAGCGGAACTCAGTATGCGGAAATCAGCAAGTGGAAATTGGAATAGTCAAATGGTCTAAAATTACTGCAGTAATTCGAGGAAAAATTCTGCATTCTTTGAATGATCCAATGTTTTCGAGTTCTGTACTTGGTCTAAAATCTGTAAACATTGGACTAAAAGTTGCAGTAATTTTAGACCAATCAGAGAAAGAGTTTTTTCTGCAGAAATGGGATTACCATGGTAATTTTAGGCCAATCAGGAGACTTCGGAAGTATTGGGCCAATCAGAGAATGTGGAAGTTTACAGCAGTTGGAAAATCAGAACTGTGGTTTCTGCATAATAGCAAACATCTACAAAAAATATTGGATTATGTTATATCAACAACAACAAAAAATTAATGTTCTTTGGAAATATACAAAAATTGGTAAGCGGAAAATCTGATTTCTGTGGGAATCCGTAGTCTTTGAAAGTGGAAATTTCGTTGGAAGGCGAAATCGACATTTCCGACCATCCCTATCTCTGAGCACCCAAAATGATCATTTGCCTTTGCAAAGTGTGTTCAGATGCCTGGAGACTGGTCAGTAGTGATCATGGAAGCTGGAAAACAGTGCCTGATTTTTCCTCCTGCCCTCTCCATAAGGCAGAACTAATCCAAGTTAAGTTACCAGCGAGAATATAGGGCACTTTATCCCCAAAGGATGTCCATGGTATAACAAGATAACAACAATTATTTCAGGGCAATGCTTTAGTTTGCCTTCCTTGACAACATGAAACTCTGTATGGACCTGAGAAAATTGTTGGATTTTATCATAACATGGACTTGTTTTGAGAATACAGAGAACCGTTCCTATATCAACACTGATCTGTTGGCTTAAAGGGGAACTATAGTGAAAATAACATAATTAATAACATTGCTTATTTGTTTTACAATATTCATTTATAAATTAGTCAGTATTTGCCCATTGTAAGATCTTTCTTCTTCCTGATATACATTCTGAAATTTATCACAGGTGGCAAGATCTTTACTCCTGCCTGGCAATCTTTGCAGAATGTTTGTTACTAAGAGTTCTATGCACGGAGGGAGATACTTCTTGGTTGGCAGTTGCAAACAGCTCTTATTTCCCAAATTCCAATGAGGTTCACAGACAGCAAACTGACAGGGCCATGGCCCTGACATCACACTGTGGGAGGGGTTTCACCACAATGTCAGCCATACAGACGTCCCTCGAGATCTATTTGATAAAAAGGAAAAGATTTCTAATGGGAAAGAAGGTATCGTGCTACTGATTGAGACAAAGTTTGATCTAGGGTTACATCTCCTGTTTAAATTGGATTTAGGACTGGGAGACTGGGATAAGATTTTACTACCTCTTAGTCAAGCACCCCGCTATTCTGGAAGGTATGCTCTCTGTGGGGTAGGGTACCCCACTCAGCAAAAATACAAGTGGCATGTTTAAATAAATTAAAGGTGACCGGAAATTGTAAATAATGGCCAGAGACCCAGTAGACAGTGTATAGCCAAAAAAGAGTTATAGAAAAGGTGTTATTGTTTCTCTAAAGCCGTATTAGCATTGAATTATGTTATCCTTTTTGAAGATGCTGACGATAATTAACAAATAGCTCCTCTACTATAAAGCTGCACAGGGCTTATTTGGGCCTAACAGATGGCTGTTGAAAGCCAGATTTCCACAACAAATCTGTAGGTTTCGCTGTGCACTAAAAGTACATAATAGTGTTAATTGGTTGTGTTTGGTAAACTTTGATGGGTAAGGGTGGCCAAAGACACAGAACGATGACCAGAAGATCAGATCTTTCCATGAAGGTGGATGGTTGTAACAGTCAGATGTTCATGCCTTCAGATTTTAGATGACAGTAGAACATCTAGGTATAATTCAACTACTGAAAAATCTGTATGAGAAAAAACATAGTCAGCTCAACCAAGCATTCAAGTCCAAGTTTATGGAAAGGAAGGAGCAGGCAGGAGGCCTCAGACAACAACTTCAATCTAGAAGGAAAACCAGTATGGCTCATCCAAGAAAAAAAAGAAAACATTATTCCAGGGACTGTTCTTTTGCACAAAAATGATTGACAAAAAGATGCCAGGTGGATTTAACAAATTTGAGTAGATAGGACTAATGGGCGCAACTTAGAGAAAATATTCTACAGCTAATATGCAGTAAAACCCACATTATCCGACACCAACAGGGATTGGATGATGCCGGAGAAGTGTAGTTTCTGGTTGCTTGAAAGTCAAAGTTAAAAATTGGCCTAGCTAAAGAACAGCACTATACCTCACACTGTATACTTACCATAAACGCTGTATTAACCTCTTGAACGTTATGCCGCTCAGGAAGTTTTGTAGCCTCAGAGTCCCCCAGGTGAAACATATTAGGTTAATTGTAATCAGAACATATTAGCTAGCACTAGGCTAGCTAGTATAGGTGGCTGGCACCCCCCGATCACCCCTGATCCCCCAAATCCAGCTGTTTATACATTACCCAGCATGGATCCAGTGATCGCCGCAGCCTCCCCAGACAGATCCACTCTTCTCTATGGGGAGGATCGTACATGACATCATGACGTCATCGACGTTGTGAAGTCATGTGCAGTCCTGACCCTCCCCATAGAGAAGACCGGAGCTGTACGGGGAGGCTGCGGTGATCACTGGATTCAGGCTGGGTAATGTATAAGCGGCTAGATGGGGGGATCGGGGGCGATCAGGGGGTGCTGGCCACCTATACTAACTAGCCTAGTGCTAGCTAATATGTTCTGATTACAATTAATTTAATAGGTTTCACCCGGGGGACTCCTGAGCTTGTTAAAACCTCTAAAGCGGCATGCATAGAGTGTTGAGCATACCGCTCCGGAGGTTAATGTTGAAGTACAGTAATTAAAAACAAATTAGGACAAAGGACAGACTTAACTAAATGTGAGGGCTGGAACCCACTAGAGCGCTTTTTTGAGCATTTAGGGATCGCTTTAAATCGCTAGCAATTTTCCTAAATGCTCTGCAAAATTTAAATGGATGAAACAAATTCCACAGTAGCGATTAGCAAACTTGCAATCTCAGGACATGCAAATTTTAAGAGCGGTTGCACTCCAATGTAAAGTATATAAGCACTGGCAAATCATTAATGAATCACTACACATAAGGATTTGTGTGTGTTTTTAAATTACTGCAAACTGTAAAAAAAATTATAATATTTGAAAGGACCAATTAGAATTTAAATTGTTAATTGCAAATCATAATCACAATCACTGGCAAAAAGCTTACACTTTTTGAAATCGCTACCAAAATCGTTCATGAAATCGCTTACAAAACACAAAATAAAAAATGCTAGCGATTGTGATTGCCATTGGTGACTTGTAGTGGGTTCCAGGTAGTGTTGGGCGAACAGTGTTCGCCACTGTTCGGGTTCTGCAGAACATCACCCTGTTCGGGTGATGTTCGAGTTCGGCCGAACACCTGGTGGTGTTCGGCCAAACTGTTCGGGTTCGCCCGAACGGCTCAATGCCTGGCCGAACAGGGCCCCTGTTCGGCCGAACAGGGCCCTGTTCGGCCGAATACGGCCCCCCTATGGGGTCGCAGGCATAAGGGGGGAGCATGCCCCGATCGCGGGGGGGGGGCGGAAATTCCCCCCACCCCCTCCGCTAGCGCTCCCCCCTCTGCCCGCTTCCCCATACAAAAGTTTAAGGAAAGTAAAATAGTACCGGTGGTAGTGGCTGGCAGTGGCACTGTGAAGTGAGTGAGGAGGAGGAGTCCGGAGAGTGACGCGTTGAGGGAGGCCGGGCAGCGGGCGGTTCAGCGGTAGTACCCTTGTGGTACTTCCGCCCTTTCTCTGACCTCACGTCCTCTGCATACGAGGGTACGCGTCACGCGTACCCTCGTATGCGTCATCACGCAGAGGACGTGAGGTCAGAGAAAGGGCGGAAGTACCACAAGGGTACTACTGCTGAACCGCCCCGCTGCCCGGCCTCCCTCAACGCGTCACTCTCCGGACTCCTCCTCCTCACTCACTTCACAGTGCCACTGCCAGCCACTACCACCGGTACTATTTTACTTTCCTTAAACTTTTGTATGGGGAAGCGGGCAGAGGAGGGAGCGCTAGCGGAGGGGGTGGGGGGAATTTCCGCCCCCCCCCCCCGCGATCGGGGCATGCTCCCCCCTTATGCCTGCGACCCCATAGGGCCCCCAAAAGCGGGATGTTCGGGGAGTTCGGGGTTCGGCCCGAACATGCCGAACATCGCGGCCATGTTCGGCGAACGTTCCCGAACCCGAACATCCGGGTGTTCGCCCAACACTAGTTCCAGGCCTCACAGAGGTGTGTTACTGTATAAAAAAGTCAAAAAGTAGATTTATGCATCCTGCAAGGCCAGAATTGTGTTTCAGGTTGCTTGAGACTTCTGGTTAACTGAGTTCTGGATAACTGGGGTTTTGCTGTAATTTTAATATCATTTTTTTTTTATTTTACAAAAAATGGCATGTTATGAAAACGCACACCTTTGGTCAGGTGACAAGTCAAGTTATTACAACAGAACCCAATACAAAGTGAAGCTAAGTAACGCACCAATGTTAACCACTTGAGGACCGCAGTGTTAAACCTGTGAGGATATATGTGGCGATGATGATATGTACGGCAGAACATAGCAGCCATATTGCATCTCGTGGAAGCCATGTTTCCACCTTTTCTGACTGTATCATATGTGTATGTCTGCTAAAAGCCAGTCTGGCTTTGGGGGAATCTGTGATTGTCTGTATGACAGTGAAAACTACATTTGCATTCAGTTCCCCTGCAAGCTGCTAAATAGCAGCCATTTGGCGAAGGATAGTCTGGGTCTGCATGGTTTTTGAACTCTGTGTGTATGTAGTCAGCCCCATTGTCTCAATATACAAATCCGGACCAACTGAGTCTGGGAACTTCAAAAGCTAACAGGAAACTCTGGAATTTACATATGACAGCCTGCTGGAATGTTGAAGAAGCCAGGAAGCCTTACTCGAATTGTCACTTGTCACCTGGAGTAGGGAAGTCCTTTTGATGTGTGTAAATACAATTTTACCTGTGGAAATTAGATCTATGGGGAGATGGGAAATCTCTGCGAAGATCAAGGTGGGACTGGAAAGCTTTGAAGTTGCATAGCCAGCAAGGATGTGCTGTCACACCTGAGGAATTGGATTATTCCTGGATCTGGACATTTGAGTGGCCCCAGGCCACAAATCTGGCTATAAAACCTCAGCTAGGATAGTCACAACTTGTAGTTCTTTGGAGATCGCACAACGCTAGGACCATCCTGGTTCCTGACCAGAACTGCGTTCTCCTCGCAACAACGCTCAGATCTATATGCTGGTAACGTTTATCCCCATTTTATTTTATGCAAACTGTCTTGTTTATCTTTGTAACTTTTACCTTTGTAATTGTTACTTTGTTTTTGTAAATCTTTTGTATATATTGTTTTCTGCACTGTTCCACTTTTTTCTGGAATATTAAATCTTTATTTAATAAGTTTGACTTCTGCTGTACTAAACTAGCTCATAGCCTAGAAAGAGACTGCAGTGTAATTTACATTACAAGTTTAGTGCCTGATTGTGCCTTGCTACTGTACAATTGTATTGTGTGTGTGGCATTCCCGTGTTTGGCCTAAGCACAAAGCTGACCCAAATACAAAAACGCGGACTGCGTGCAGATCACTCGACAGCAGAGTGGGAATCATTGAATTGTCTAGCAGCAGCTAGTGGTGGTAGTGAGAAGTGCTTTGAGGGGCGACAGCCTTGTTGTAGCTTGAATAAGGCTGCTCCCTGTTTGATCTGGTCAAGCCAGCAGTCGGGAACCGTATCTGCAGGCGTGCCGCGGGGCCGGTTCCTGACAAAACCCCCCCTAAAGACCAGGCCAGTTTTTGGTAATTAGGCCACTGCAGCTTTAAGGCCTCTCTGCAGGGTCGCACAACTCAGCACACAAGTGATTCCCTCCCCTTTTCTGCCCACCAACAGAGCTCTCTGTTGGTGGCACTGGCGTAACAATAGGGGATGCGACCCCTGCCGTCGCGGGGAGCCCGGGGCCCCCCAAGGGCCCGCTCAGGGACTTTTGGGGGCAGGAGGGGTCGCAGCATAAAAGGAGAGCGTGGCCGAAGATCGGTGGGGAGGGGAGAAATCCCCCCCCCTCCCTCACCTC